>NC_080175.1:10734957-10908741 GCF_950295315.1 Erinaceus europaeus
GAGACTCTGGACGTCCTTAGCATACGGGGCGGGGAGAAAGGGGCGCAAAACTAGCAAGGGCCAAACCATTTCTCTCAGAGGTAGGGGGAAGGGGGCCAAACCAGCACGAAGATTACCAACAAAAGCCTTCTTTAAAAAAATATTTGTATTTACTTATAATTGGATAGAGACTGTGAAAAGATGAGAGGGGAGGGGAGATAGGCAGGGAAAGAGACATAGAGACACCTGCAGCCATGCTTCAACACTCATGAAGCTTTCCCCCTCCAGGTAAGGACCAGGGGCTTGAACCTGGGTCCTTGAGCACTGTAATGTGTGTGTTTAGCCAGGTATGCCACCACCTGCCCCCGCAACATTTCCTCAACAAAGTGATAAGGATTTTAAAACTTAATATAAACTAATTTTCTTCCTCTTATTATTTTTTTTTTCTTTAAAAATGCAGAGCTTCGAGATCAGATTGTATCTGTTCAGGAGGAGAAGAAGGTATTAGCCATTGAACTGGAGAACCTCAAGGGCAAACTTGCAGAAGTTATTGAAGAAGTACGTATCTTAGGCCTGAAAGGCAAGGCCCTAAATGTTTCCAGGGTGCTTAGAGACTGGATTCTTCTTCTAGCGTTTGCCCTTCTTCCGTAGCCAGTCAACAGCGTCAGGTTGAAAGGTGTCAGGAGCTGCTTGTTGCTGGCTTTGAAAGTGACTGGGATCCATGTGGATTCAGTCGGCTAGGAAGGATCGTCAGTTTCCCCAATGAATGGGTACTCACGGGATGCACCACGAGAAGGTCGATCCAATGCATCCCAGAGACTGGCTGCATTGTAACGTTGTTAGGGGGGACCAGGTGGTGGTGCACCTGGTTGAGTACACGTGTTACCATGACCACGCACCTGGGCTCAAATCCCCAGTTACCACTTGCAGGGGATCGCTTCATAAGCAGTGCTTACAGGTCTCTCTATCTCTTTCTTTCTCTGTTTCCCCTACCCCCTCAATTTCTCTCCATCTCTTATCAGTCAATCAATCAATAAATCATACTAAAATTTCTAAAAACTTGCTGTTCAGAAACCAATTTCTGAATACAGACTGTGTGCCAGTTTTAATCTTACACCCTACTAATTCAAACACTAAAAAGATGTAGAAAGTGAGCTTGTGAACATTCCTGTGAGCACAACCCGATTCTAGATAGCTTTCCCTTTTGTTCCCCCCATATTTCACTCTGGGTAGACAGATCTGCAAGAATGACACCTGTAATTTAAGTCACACACTTTGCTGCTGCTGTTGGTGATGCAGTATTCTGCTTCTCTGAATGAGGGCTGGCTCCAGTGACTTCACATGCATAGTTGAAGTTTTTTTTTTCTTTTTCCTGTTGAATTGGTTTTTTTTTTTTTTTTGTACTGATTTAATAATGATCGACAGGACAGTAGGATAAGAGGGGTACAATTCCCACCGTCAGAGTTCCATATCCCAGCTCCTCCACTGGAAGTTTCTCTATTCTTTATTCCTCTGGGAGTATGGACCCAGGGTTATTATGGAGTGAAGAAGGTGGAAGGTCTGGCTTCTATAATTGCTTCCCTGCTGAACATGGATGCTGGTAGGTCAATCCATACTCCCAGCCTGGGGCTCTGGAGAAGTGAGGTTCCAGGCCACATTGGTGAGGTCCTCTACCCAGGGAAGTCAGGTTGCTGTCACGGTATCATCTGCAACGTGGTGGCTGAAAAGCATTAAGATATAAAGCAGAGCAACAAGAGTACAAAATTGTCTTTCTTTTTAGGAGGCTTCAAAGATCTGCCTCTGCTGTGTTGATTTAACTTGTATCACTGATCTGTGGTTCTGCCGCTCAGAACTTTCTGAGGTCCCCTGTCATCTCCTACCCCTCAAGTGATTGACAGGTCAGCTAAGCTCAGCTCTCATATGTATATTTAAGAAATATATGTATATTTTATTATTTTTTTTGGATAGAGACAGAGAGAAATTGGGAGGGAAGGGAGAGAGAAAGAGAGAGAGAGACTGAGAGATACCTCTAGCACTGCTTCGCCACTTATGAAGCTGTGCCCTTGCAGG
Organism: Erinaceus europaeus; assembly: GCF_950295315.1. Classification (NCBI taxonomy): domain Eukaryota; kingdom Metazoa; phylum Chordata; class Mammalia; order Eulipotyphla; family Erinaceidae; genus Erinaceus; species Erinaceus europaeus. Next base: position 10,737,007 of record NC_080175.1, read on the forward strand.
TGAGGACCTGGTGATTGATCCTGGATCCTTGCTCATGGCACTCAGCAGTGGCCACCACCACCCAGTCCCTTCCATTTGCAGCATTAAATAAACTTCTTTTTTATTTTTATTTATTTATTTTCCCTTTTGTTGCCCTTGTTGTTTATCATTGTTGTTGTTGTTGTTATTGTTGCTGTTATTGCTGTTGTTGTTGTTGGACAGGACAGAGAGAAATGGAAAGAAGAGGGGAAGACAGAGGGTGAGAGAAAGATAGACACCTGCAGACCTGCTTCACCACCTGTAAAGTGACTCCCCCCCCTGCAGGTGGGGAGCCAGGGGCTTGAACTGAGATCCCTGCGCTGGTCCTTAACCCACTTAACCCACTGCACCACCACCTGGCTCCCTAAATTAACTTCTTAAGGATTGAAAAGTGGAAAAGGCTGAGAATCTGTGCCTCCCAACCTCCTTGGCCTTAGTTTCTTTAACTCATTGTGGTAAAGTATCACAACGGATAGGAAGAAGGTGGTGAAGCAGTGCTGCGTGTTTCTGTCCCTCCCTCTCTCTCTCCTCCTCCTCTCTCAAATTTTCTGTCCTATCAGATAGAAGAAAGAAAAGACTCCTGGGAGCACTGGATTCATCACAGGCATCAAGCCCCAGTGAAAACCCTGGTGACAATAAAAACAAAACAAAACAAAAGCAAAAAAAAAAAAAAAAAAAAGCAATTCCCCAAACAAGGTATACCAAAAGAATCCCAGTTCACAGTGTTGATGCATCCACTTTCAGGCACTTTCAGGACCAGTATCTGTGTTACTTGAGAATTCACCATACGATAGTCCAGAAGCACACTTGAATGGCCTATATTCCGTTTATGATGGTCTATTGAGGATTCCTTCCCATCCAACTAAGAGGTGTCATGTTACTGGAAGCCATTTCAGAATTTATTTTAATTATTACAGTTTCACACTCTCATATGTATAAAAGCCTAAGCACTGCATATTCTTGTGCGTACTACCTAAGTTAATACATGAAACTTTTAACATGGTGTGGAAAATCCAGGTTGTAATCTACACCTCCTGTTTTCTCTGTACAACCACAATTCTCAGCTAGATTTTATCATTCAAATATATTTACATTTGTACTACAATGTACTATATTTTGCAATTTTTAAAAACTATTTACCTGTCCCCTTTCTCTTTCTCTCTCTTCCTCTCGCTCTTTAACCAGACCACTGCTCAACTCTGACTATTGGTGATGCCAGGAATTGAACCTGGGGCTTTTTGTATGCAAGTCCTATGCTGTCTTCCTACCCCATCACAGTGGCTTTGCATTGATCCACTGTGAAATTGTGGATTTACCGGTTTATGTTATTCTCCTAATGGTAGATGCTGAAACAAGATATAATTTAAGGGGAAAGCTTTTTAAAAAAAATACTGATATTATCTTTCTTTATTGAACAGAGACAACCAGAAATTGAAAGGAAAGAGGGTGACAGAGAGGGAGAGATACTGCAACATTGCTTCACCACTTGCAAAGCTTTTTCCCTGCAGATGGGGGCTGGGGGCTTGAACCCTGGTCCTTGCACATTGTAACATAGGTGCTTAACCAGGTGCACCACCATGCGGCCCCAAGGGGAAACTTTTAATATTTATTTTATTTAAGCCAAAAAATTATCAAAATAGTTTTATTTTGAAAATTCATGTGTTTTCTTTCCTTTTTTTTTTTTTTTTTTTTTTACCAGAGCACTGTTCAATTCTGGCTTATGGTGGTGTGGGGGATTGAAGCTGGGACTTTGGAGCCTCAGGCATGAGAGTCTGTCTGCATAACAATTATGCTATCTATCCTCCGCCCTCATGTGTTTTCTTAAGCCAGATATTATCAGAGTTCAGAATGAATACCCAAGTCAAGTGTTAGATATTTGACTAGATGACTCATGTATTTTAAGTTGCTCTGGGATTGGATTTTTTCGTTAATAATAGCATTCGCTTTGGACATCAAGATCATGGCCATATTTAGGGAGCAGTGCTAGTAGTGCCTGTTGGAATATGTAAATAAAATATGTATCAAATGTGTATCCCAACTTAAATGAGAACTTTCTAGACTGTATCTTTTTAGTTCTTTTTAAAAATTGTATTTATTTTTATTTCTTATAGAGACAGTGAAATTGAAAATGAGGTAGATAAGACAGGGGAAGAGGAAGAGGGATACCTGCAGCATTGTTTCACCGCTCGTGAAACTACACCTTCAGGAAGGGAGCAGGGATTTGAACCCATGTCCTTGTACCCGATGGATGGCATGTGGGCTCTACCAGGTGCACCATCTTCCAGTCTTCTGGAACCTTCCTGACTTTAAAGTCTGACACAGTAGAGCCAAATCTTGCTTTAAAATGTAATTTTATGTCTAAGGTTGAATAATAATTTGAGTGTTACACGTGACTATGTTGTGCTTTATAACTTAGAATATTTTTTTTCTTCCCTCAAAATCTTAACCATCTTAGGTAAACAAAGTCAAACAAGAAAAAACTGTTTTAAATTCTGAAGTTCTGGAACAGAGGAAAGTCTTAGAGAAGTGCAACAGAGGTAGGCATTTCTAGTTTTTGTTTTTTTTTTCTTCTCAAGTACATAACATATTGGGTTACTGGGAAAGCCATGTTGTTTTATACCCATGCCTAAAGATTCTTATTCTCCTTCTTAGAATAAGAATCTTTACCTGTCTTGTTTTGTCCCGAACTTCTAACAAGCCTCTCATGTCACCTATTATTTAATCATCACTTTAGATGTGTTAAGTGAGTGTCTAGATTGAGGTGCATTCTTGCCCTGATGCTTAGTGTATTTGTTGTCCTCTTGTACCTGAACTCTGCCCCTCAGCAGTCTAGGGGCCACTGTGATGAGAGATTCATCATCATTTGTATGAGTCTCATAAAACAAATGTATCGATCAAGAGAAGCATTTCTGGTCTCAGGACGAGAAGGAATTTTTTCCAGTGCCTGTATATGGAGAAATATGCAATTTGATCTTATCTTGACTGTAAAGCTCAGTGCCAGACGTCCCTGGTATAGGACAGGGGAATGCTAAGTGCAAGTCTAGCAAATGTAATTTTGAAGCAGGAAACTCATTGTGATTTTTGCCTTTAGCCACTTACTTTGCATGTTCAGATGGTGGAGCACTAAGAAGACATCTTTTGGGGGCTGGGTGGTGGCACCCACATTACTATGTGCAAGAACCTAGCTTTGAGCCCCCCCCCCCCAGTGCCCACCAGCAGGGGCATGCTTCACTAGTTGAGAAGGGAGTCTGCAGGTGTCTTTCTTTCTACCATTTTTTTTTTAATTTTTAGTTACAAAAAGGAAACACTGACAGAAACTATAGGATAATGTTGGCGTTCACGTGGGTGGCCTCTAAACCTGAGGGAGTTGTTGGCTTTTCTGTCAAGGACTCAAGGGGTCACAAGATGTAGAAGGAAACAACTAGGAGAAATTTAAGTATGAAGTATTAACTTTATTTTGAGAAAGACAAGCTTATATAGCAAGTAGAACAAAGGACATTTTTCACAAGAGGTAATAGTGGTAGGCTTTGACGGTCAGAATCTTCATGGCAAAAGTTCTAAGGAATTAGGAGAATTGATAGTGGTAAAGGGGAGTTCTGGAGTGATGAGTAGCAAGACAGAAGCAGACAGAAAGAGGCCTTGAAGGCAGAGAGATAAGATAGAGGAGTTAGACCAAGGGTGGAGGAGGTGAAGGGAATAGAAAGAAAGGCCTTTTAGTCAAGGCAGAGTGGAGTATGTGTGATCAAAAGCAGGTGAACTATAGTGAACTTTTAAGCAGGCAGCCATATGGTCTGTAGCAGGGGAAGGAGTTAACTGTGAGAGGTTGTAGGTCTTTGTGAAGCTTGGGAGACCAACAAGAGGAAACTGAGTCAGGAAAGCATTTCCCTCCTAGCTCTATCTCTGAAAGGGAGAGATTGACAAGTGAGATGTCTTTCTAGACCTCCATCTCAAGGATGGGAGAGTTTCTCTAAGCTCTACCATGTCTTCACAATTAACCCTACAGGATAAGAAGGGTACAACTCCACAGAATTCCCACCTCCAGAACTCTGTATCCCATCCTCTCCCCTGATAGCTTTCCTATTCTTTAACCCTCTGGGAGTATGGACCCAGGGTCATTATGGGGTGCAGAAGGTAGAAGGTCTGGCTTCTGTAATTGCTTCCCTGCTGAACATGGGTGTTGACAGGTTGATCCATACTCCCAGCCTATATTTCTCTTTCCCTAGTGAGGCAGGGTTCTGGGGAAGTGGGGCTCCAGGACATATTGGTGGGGTCATTTGCCCAGGGAAGTCTGGTTGGCATCATGAGAGCATCTGGAACTTGTTGGCTGAAAAAAGAGTTAACATATAGAGCCAAACAAATTGTTGACTAATCATGAACCTAAAGGCTGGAATAGTTCAGATGAAGCACTCAGATTTATAGGGATGCAGAGGTCACATAGGCTCCTAAGCTGAATATGGGCCCCAGATCACATCAGATCAATGGGGTTTACAGTCAACAATATTTATATACCTTTCCCATATTTGGGAGCTGCTCTCTTCCCTGATCCAGCTTTCTGGTCTTTTTTCCAGCTATGACATCATCTCCCCAGATAATCACTTGGATCCACCTGCATATCAGATGTCAGGCTCAGGAAAAAAAAAAAAAGAAAAAAAATACTAGTGTAGTCTTTCTCCCATTCTATCTCTCCCTCCCTCTCAATTTCTCTGTCATCCAATTAAAAAAAAAAAATCGGAAAAAAAAAAAAAGTAAAAATGGCTGCTGACAGCAGTGGATTTATTATGCCAGCACTGAGCCCTCATGATAACCCTGGTGGCAATAAAAAAGAAGGAGAAAAAGAAATCTTTCAGCTCCAAGACCTTCACTGCTATTTCTAGTGCTGGCTATCCATCTTTGCAGAGTCTATGAATCAGGATTCCTGAGTAAAGAACCTAGTGATGTGTGAAGATGTACTGGACCGCCAGTTTCTTTACTCTTTCTTCATTTCAGAAACTAGAAAGCAGATAGGAAAACTTCAAGTCTTGATGCACTGTTCTAGAAATAGGGATATGCAAAGGCTAATCACACGGCTCTTGCCTTCAGAACAACCCCTAACTAGGAAGAGAGAGATTATTCAAGGAAGCGCACAACTGGAACCTACCAAATTTCTTTTATTATCTGAGGGGGGAAAGGCCAGACCATGTGGAAGTGCACTTTTTTTTTTTTATTGCAGTGTTTTGGAATAGAAGAGAGGGCCGCTTACCTGGCCCAGATAGTCAGAGTCTTCTTGGTTTTCTTCATAACATTTCTTTTTTTCATACATTGAAAAACTCTCCAGGCCCTATAATCCACACCACAAGCCAACACTTATATTGCTTCACTTGAGCAAGACTATTAGTCTTGCCTGTAAGGAGGTAGTGGATTTGCAGAGCACGGAGTGTGAAATTCTATATCATTACGTAGCAAACCCTTCCTTAGTCAGTTAGGACTGAAGTAGCCTAGAAGAACACTGTGTGAAAGCAGCCATTAAGAGAGCCTTCAAAAAGAGTTTATTGATATGACTCAGCTCAATACTGAAAGCCCCCCACCAGAAGCAGGTAGAGAAGCTAGTGTGATGACTACTGCCAGTACTGGGGCTGCTTTGCAGTGGATCTCCCCCTCCCCTTCCCTCCTCCCCCCGCCCCTCCCCCTCTCCTTCTCCCTCTCCTTCTCTCTCTCCCCTTGTCCTACCTATGTCACTCTTACCAAATGGGGCCCAGACACACACACACACACACACACACACACACACACACACACACATACGCACGGAAAGGATACGTTACTGTTATTCCACAAGGAATTTCCATGGAAGTTTCTGCAGGTCCAATAGAACCTGTGTTTTGCACAAGGCTGACTGGGTCTGAATGAGCTAATCTTGTTTCTCTTCTTTGTAAACATGGAGAACATTTATAGATCACACACACACACACACACACACACACACACACTCTATTGACACTTTTCAAACTCCTGAACATTCCTTTTTTTCCTTGTCTCCTAGATTTGTATCTTTTTTTTTTTTTTTTAACCAAAGTACTGCTCAACTCTGGCTTATGTTGGTGCAGAGCATTGTACCTAGGACTTTGGAGCCTCAGGCATGAGTCATTTTACATAACTATTATGCTGTGTCCCCTGCCCATATAATTTCTTCTATTTATAATCCTGCCAAATATGTAGTTATCCCTTAATAGACTATTAGTTGATTTTACATACTTAATTTTTTTTAGAAATGTCATCATTTTGAATAAACCCTCCTGCAACTGGGAGGTTCATATAAGTGGAAAGGTATAACTGTGGAGTGTTTGTTTTCAGGACTGTGTAATGTATCCTGCATTGTTTGCACCAGAATTCATTTACTGGGGGTCAGGCGGTGGCGCAGTGGGTTAAGTGCACAAAGTGCAAGGACCAGCGTAGGGATCCCAGTTCGAGCCCCTGGCTCCCCACCGTTTCACAGGCGGTGAAGCAGGTCTGCAGGTATCTTTCTCTCCCCCTCTCTGTCTTCCCCTCCTCTCTCCATTTCTCTCTGTCCTATCCAACAACGAACAACATCAACAATGGCAACAATAATAACCGCAACGAGGCTACAACAACAAGGGCAACAAAAGGGGGAAAAAATGGACTCCAGGAGCAGTGGATTCATGGTGCAGGCACCGAGCCCAGCAATAACTCTAGAGGGGAAAAAAAATTAATTTATTGCGTGTCCTACTGGTAGACAGTTGAGTTTCTCCAGACCTTTTGCTACTTCATACAATATTGCTACGAAGAAATTTTATTCATGTCTTCTGGGGCATATATCCAAAAGTTTAAGATATATGCCAAATGTGAAATTTTGCATTTAATTTCACTGTAATGGCAGCTTACTTTTTTTAAAGTGACACAGCCCCACCCCAGTTTTCTATTCTTTGTTTTATGCAAGACAGAAAAGGGGGTGGAATACCATGGCCATGCTCCACCATCAGTGGAATTCCCTGAGTACCATCCTTGGTACCCAAGCCCAGGACTTTTTGTATGGTAAACTAGTGCTTTCACAGCTAAGCTATCTCCTTTCCTTCCTTCCTTCCCTCCTTCTTCCCTTCCTCCCTTTCTTTCCCTCTTTCTCTTCTTTCCTTTTCCTTTCTTTTCTCTTTTCATTTTTTTGTGTCACCAGGATTATTGTTAGCGCTCTGTACCTGCTTGATGCTTCTATTGCTTTTGATAGCCTTTGTTATCCCCTTTGATAGAGGGCAGAGGAGAGAGAGAGAGAGAGAGAGAGAGAGAGAGGGAGCGAGAAAGAGAAGGAGGTAACAGCTGCAGCATTGCTCCACTGCACATTGAGCTCCCCTTCTGCACATGGAGACCAGGGGTTTGAACTCAGGTCCTTGTGCACAGTAATTTGTGTGTTCTACCAAGTGTACCATCCACCTGATCTCCCCCCCCCCATGACTTTGCAAGTAGATATGTAAATTTGGAGTCCTATTATTAGTGTATCAGTTCACCTAGTTCGGTATCTTCTCCAAGCTTGATAAAGCTAAATTTTTTAATTTTTGAAGATTCCGTCCTTGGTTAGTATGAAAGATGTCTGTGTTTTTGCTTTCCATTTGCCTAATACTAATAAAAATGGGTATCTTTCTATGTACTTATTATCTCTCACACATCTCTCCATCTGTAGAATGCATTGTTGCCTTAAGTGTGGCTTAAAAAAATAATAAAGGACTGAGGGTGGTGCAACCAGTTAAGAATATGTGTCACCATGCACAAAGACCCAGGTTCAAGACCCCAGTCCCCACCTGCAAAGGGAGGGAGGAGGAAGCTTCACTAGTAGTGGAACAGTGCTGAAGGTGTCTATCTCCCCTCTCAATTTCTCTCTATCCTTTTTTTTTTAATTTCTCTCTATCCTACCACATAAATAAATATTTACAAAGATTTTAAAAATAAACTAGTTAAAAAAATTAAACCGTGACTGTCTTTCCAGTGATTTTTGACAGAATAATTATATCTGGTACATATTTTACTGGTTCTTCACTAATTGATGATCTGTTTGATTTAGTGGACATCCTTGCAACCAAACCTCTGTAGACACCCATGATTTATTCTCTTAGAAGAGAACATTTCTAGAAGTGTAGTTGATCAGTCAATGGGTATGACTTGTTCTAGATACTTTATTTGCAAATTGCCACCCAAAGCGGTTTTATCTTTTTGTATTCCACTCGCTAATGGGCGAGAGTGCTTGCAACCCTGTGAAGAATCCTTTCAACACCAATTTCCACCCATATTCCTGATGCTTTGTGTGGCATGTTGCGGTTTTCTCTTCATGTCTCTCCTTTACCGTCTTAAGTGTCCATGCTGGCTGTTGAAGAGTATGAGGAAATACAAGTGAACCTGGAGCTGGAGAAGGAGCTTCGGAAGAAAGCAGAATCATTTGCACAAGAGGTGAGATTCTTGCAGAGACCTGGTTTTGTGTTTCTAAAAGAGCTTTGCACATGACACAGCACTGTTGCTTTGGTTTGTTTTGCTTTTGCTTTTCGTTGGCTAAATGACAGCTGATCACTTTGATGTAAGTCAGCTGGTATGAGGAGGAACTGCAGTATCAGAAGACCTGGATTTAGATTTTGGTCCAGTCACTCTTTTGATTAAACCCTTAATCTCAGAGGACTTTACTTTCACCATCTGGATAATAGGTGATGAGACCAAGCTAACCAACTGAATTTTAAAATCAAATAGGATAATTTTAAGTACTTTAAAAAAAGCTTTTGCTTTGGAAGGAGTCTTGGTTTACAAGCCTGTCAGAAGCACAGTTCCCACCTCCTCAAAATGCATTTTACCACCATTATCTCTCTACCACTGTCCATTGGGACCCCCTCTCCCCCATGCACATACACATACACACATACATGCCTTTAAAAACTTTAAAAAAACATCGTAGAGGGGAAAGGAGCTTTGTAGAGAGATCCCGATAACTTGTGCTTGAGTACAGGATTTCTGGATACAGATCGCCTTAAGAGTCCAGGTTCCATCTCCATGTGCCATACATAGCAAATAGCAGTGTCTTGGTATTTGCGTGTCTCTCCAGCAGCTGTACGCCACTGTCATTGTGTGAGCTGATCCCCCTCATTCGCTGGGGGGCACTGCTGCTGCTGTGCTGCACATACCCGTGGGCTCAGCCTTTCCGCATGGCGTTGCTTTTCCTCTCCTGCTAGCCAGCAACTTTGAGCTGCCCCTGTTCCTGTTTCCCTTTGTTGGCACACAGTCCTTGGGTGTCCCACGGCTCTGAGACTGGTTTAGAGGGAAATGATGAGGCAGCAGCCAGCTGAATTGTCACAGCTCACGGCAGGGTGATGGTCTGCATGAGCTTTTTCACCTTGCATAATGAATTACCACCACCACCGTCTGTGTGCATGATGTAGGGTGAAGAAAAGTTGTGAAAAAAAAAAAAAACAAGTGAACCATTCTTAGGTGGAAGTATCCAAGGTATGGACGGAGAACAAAGTACCAGGTTATGGGGACGACAAGCAGGAGTCTTTCTGTGCTTGAGTGCAACTCTGTTAGCAACTAACTCTCTACAAGGTCTTGTTCAAGAGGATCTTCTGTGAAATATCCAGATTCATTTTATTCAGAGTTTAATGAAATGTGACCAGATGTTCTTCTCTTGTATTTGGAAGACAGAATAAGGAATTGAAGAATGTCAGAGACCTTTGGGAAAAGCTGCAGCAATGTAGGTAATGGAATTAAATAAACTGTTGAGGAGGAGGGAGAGAAAGTGAAGATGCCTCCATTGCAATGTGAAAAGGCTGGCTGGGTACCAGACTCTTACTTTGAGAGACATGTTCATTTTTCCATTTCTTTACTGAAAGATGTTAGAATAGAGAGCTGTTCAGAGGAATACTTGGAGGTCATGATGCAGCAGAGAAGAGAGACAGAGGAAACAAGATTCCACTAAAAATACAGAGAATGATTTTATATCTTAATACCTGGTACTGTTTAGTGGAAACAGATATTGTCATGTTTACCCAGAAAAGAAGTGAGAAGAATCTTGAGCACGGAAGGTATTTTCTCATTATCAACATGGAAATGTGGATAATAGAGACATTACTGTAATAATACTAACTCAAAAAAACTCATTGATTAAATTCAAGATATTGTGATAAAATACTGGTTACTGTTCCCTAGGTTGCTAATGTCTTCAGTGTCACTTTTCTTGAACCTGGAAAACACACACACACACACACACACACACACACACACACACACACACACACATACTTGCTCCAGACCTCTCATTCTTATTATGAGAATTAAAATGGAGGGTGTAAATCACACTTTAAAATGCTGCTAAGAATTTGAAAACATGAATCTTTGCTATAAGATGGATCCAATATTTACAAAATTTTGTGCTCCAACTCCCCTATTGACTGACTTACAGAGAACATTAAGGGAAAAAACATAGGTGAATAAAATATTACATTCTCAATCAAGTGAGGTTATGAAAATCCAGTAACATTGCAAATTGCTTAATAAAGTCCTGGATAAATATTAGTCTAGCTTTTTCTTCCTTACACCCCCTCCCCACTGTTAACTGCTTTCATCACCACGGGAGAAGTAATTGGCTTAAAACAAAACATCAGGTATTATAAATAACACATGAGATTAGCCACCTGGTTAAGAATTGGCACTTATAAATCAGGCCGACCTAGGTTTTTACATCCTGATTTTTGCCACGTACACATATCCTTGGGAAAGTTGCTTAATTCCTGAGCCTCAGTTCCCTTCTTAGTAAAATTGCAATTATAATAATCTCCCTGGCAGAGTTATTCTAAAGGACTACATGATGTAAAGTGTATAAAATGATCACTGCTCTGTTCATCACAGTTTTAAATGCTAACTATTCAGAGGAGAGGCACTTAATTCATGGGATTGTTGTAAGGATTGAAATAATGTATTTAGATATTTAGTATCCTGGCATAAATTTAGATATTTAGATATTTAGTATACCTGGAATAAGTAATTGATCAATAGTTGCTCCTAATATTAGTGTTAATATGTTTTGAAGCGATGACAAAATGTAAAGATTTAGGTATAGAACTGCGTCGTTGTATAAGCATGTGATTGGAACAAAGGTTACTATAGTTGTATAAAGGTTATGGATGGAATCATAAACTTTTAGAACATTATATATAGTATACAATTTGTAACTTGCCTCAGCCATTCAAAAAAGAAACCCACATCCTTTTGCACAGGTTGTAATTAAGAAGTTGCTTGGGACTGACCAGCATACGCTTATTTGAAATTAAATTTTGCAGATGTTTATAGAACAGAACAAGCTGAAGAGACAAAGCCACCTTCTGCTACAAAGCTCTGTTCCAGACCAGCAGCTTTTGAAAGCTTTAGAGGAAAATGCAAAACTCACTCAGCTCCTTGAAGAAGAGAGACTTCAGCATCAACAAAAGGTAACAGATTTTTCATCTAGAGTCTTTTTTCTTTAAAAGATTTATTTACTTATGAGAGCAAAAAAAAAAGAACAGAGCATCACTCTTCTTGTAAAATTTTTTATGAGTGATTTACAAAATTATCATAGGGGTTTAATTCCACACCAGAGTTCTGCGTCTCCACTCCATCCCCCTCCAGTGGAAACTGTAATAGTTTTCCCAAGGTCACTATACAGGTTGACTTTATGTTTATATCTGTTTGTCTATATTTGTATCTACCTGCATCTATCCATCCATCTATCTATCCATCTATCTATCTATGTATGTATCTATATATCTATGTGGGTTTTTTGCCCATTTTTCCACAGTCCTGCCTCCACTTCCTTTCCAAGTCACACCGACACACGTAACTACTTCTGAGTATCCTTCCCTTCTCTTCTTCTGTCTCAGATAAGCAAAACAGTGCTTGAGTTCCTCTGATGTTTCCCAGACTCACTTATTCTTCAGTGGTAGTATGTCATTAAAGTTCGGGGCTCTAGTAGGCCGGGCTAGCTTCGCGGCGGTAGACAGAGACTCGAGGACACATGACTGGGCAGAGAAGCTGTATTTCTTTATTCAGGAGCAACGATTCAAAAACTAACCTAAAACTAATCACCACACAGATCTGTCCTGCATCCTTCTCCTCCGGAGGCAGCAGCAAGAACTCTGGAAGTTCGTAGGGCTCCGGGGGTGGGGAGAAGGGGGCCCACGAAACTAGCAGGGGCCAAACCACAGTCTCCCAGAAGTGGGGGGTGGGGGGCGAGACCAAACCACTGTGAAGCAGATCAACAATTCCCCCTTTTCTTTTTAACTAAATGACCATAGTATCAGGGGTGTGGGGTGAACAGAAACCTATATTGTACAGGCATTTTTTAAAAAAGCAACTGGCACAAACATGGAGGAACATGTAAGTGAGCAATAAGAACCAGTGTGCTGCCAAGGGAAGGCCTGAGGGGGACCTTTTTTTTTGCCTCTGGGGGGCGTACTTGCCTCAACGGGCATTTTTTAGCATGGGGACAGAGTAAGGCCTAGAGTCTCAAGGCAGCTGGCTGCAGTCAGTCTTTGAGAAACCCAGCAGCATAAAGGGAAGCTGCTAGTTTTGTGCAAAGTGTCCAAGAGGTGTACCAGTGAGTCCGATAGAAGTGTGAGTCCAAAGCAGATGTCCACGGAAGAATGCCAGGGGGTGGAACGTTGTATGAGGAAGGTCAGCTGCTGGAATTCCGCTTTTCTGTAGAGGACTTGACAGCTGCAATTTACTTACTATGAAACAAAACTTGTAGCAGGTTAGAAGTTTATCACAATTGATAACTCTATTACAATTGGAAGTCTATTTAAGTATGATTTTAAGGTTGTTTAAAGTTTAAACAATAGAATGTGGAAAGGTAAACATAAGAACCATGGAAAGAAAAAAGCCTCAGGCATGAGAATTATTAGCATAACCATAGCGCAATCTAATGTTTCTAATTGAGAAGGTAATCGAGAGTTTTACATATCAACAAGTCTATTTAACCTTTTGTTACACCCATTGAAGACAGAGACACACCCTAGGTGTGCGCAGGTTTTTTTTTTTTTAGACTAACTTAGTTAAAATATATTGATTTTTAACTAATTTTTAACTCAGACTTTAAATGTAAGTTAATTTTACCTTTATGAGAACTATGTTGAAAACCTTTTTCATTTACTCTGTCTGGTAAGAATATAGCCTTAAAGTTACATTTTTAACCTTAAAGTTAATGTTTACCAAACTTTAAACACACACGTAAACATGGTCTTCAATACACAAGGAGGAAAACTTTTGTTACAAAGACATGTCATTTTAAACACGAGTTTAGATCTATACTGTCTTAGCTGTCCGGGGAGTGCGTTGTCCAGCGGTGGCTTCTTGGGCAACTTCACTTCAAGGAATTGTAGGTAGTGATCTCTGTAGGAATCTCTGCGTATTCTAGCTTTTCTGACTTCAGAGCGGAGTTGAGGATCCAGTTTCGGCAGGGAGCCCACGGTCTCCGGGTGGTCCAGGATCTGTCCAGACTTCATAGCAGGAGGGCGGGCGGGCCAGCGGTGCAGAAGGTGCGGGCTGAGGTGCCCCGGGGTGGCGGCCATGATTGGCTGCAGGTCTGCCTGCCATGCCTGCTGCCCTGCTCCGGGTGGCCAAGCAGCGTGGAGGGAGCCCACGCCCAATGCCTTGCGCCATGTGGCGGCTAGCTGGCTCTTGCAGGCGGGCATTGGGCGGAAACCACAGTGTGGCACAGAACAAAATGTTCCAGAAACAGAGAAACAGTCTCATGAAGAAAGGGCAGAGGCCTTTGGAAACCTCTTCACAAGCAGAAAAGAAGGCCGTTGTAGATAGGTAGGTAAAGTCTTCACTTATCTGGGGGGGATGCGCACGTCAGGTCCACGTGGACGCCATTTGTCGTTAACGGTTCGGGGCTCCAGTAGGCCAGGCTAGCTTACCGGCGGTAGACAGAGACTCGAAGACACACGGGTGGGCAGAGAAGCTGTATTTCTTTATTCACGAACAACGATTCAAAAACTAACCCAAACCAATCACCACACAGATCTGTCCTGCATCCTTCTCCTCCAGCGGCAGCGGCAGGAACTCTGGAAGTCCGTAGGGTTCCAGGGACGGGGAGAAGGGGGCCGTGAAACTAGCAGGGGCCAAACCACAGTCTCCCAGAGGTGGGGGGGGCGAGACCAGACCACTGTGAAGCAGAGTAACAGTAGTATAAAAACAAAGATACCTGGTGGTAAATATTTCAGTTCCCCATGGAATTGGGGAACTGGGCATCTTCCTCTAACATCTCCCCTCTCTGGGGGTGTGGTCCAAAATTCTTTATGGGGTGCAGAATCGAGTTCTGGCTCCTGTAATTTTGCTTCTCTGCTAGACATGAATGTTGGCAGGTCGATCCAAACCCCGGCCCGTCTCTTATCTTTCCCTAGTTGGGTAGGGGTCTGGAGAGGTGAGGTTCTGGAACTTGTTGGCAGGGTCATCTTGCCAGGGAAGTCAGGATGGAATTGTAGTAGATCTGGAATTTGGTTGCTCAAAGGTATTAAGCAGGGCCAAATGTTTAATAAACAGGAAGTAGAGAAGATGAGAATAGAGAACCCTGAGGTGGAGAAAAGCCAGTATGTCTATTTTAGGTATGTTCCTAGGAGCCCATGACTTTGGTAATCTCTGCTTGAGTTTGAGAGCTAACATGAAGGTGGATTAGAAATATCACCCAGGGGAGTCGGGCTGTAGTGCAGCGGGCTAAGCGCAGGTGGCACAAAGCACAAAGACGGGCATAAGGATCCCTGTTCGAACCCCGGCTCCCCACCTGCAGGGGAGTCGCTTCACAGGCAGTGAAGCAGGTCTGCAGGTGTCTATCTTTCACTCCCCCTCTCTGTCTTCCCCTCCCTCTCTCCATTTCTCTCTGTCCTATCCAACAACGACAACAACAATAATAACTACAACAATAAAACAACAGGGGCAACAAAAGGGAATAAATAAATAAAATAAATATTAAAAAAATTAAAAAAAAAAAGAAATATCACCCAGGAGCCTGGTGTCAGAGTTGAGAATAGAACTTGAAACCTGGATTAGGGAAGAGAGCAGCTCCCAAATTGAAAAATGTATTTTTAACTGTTTTCTTTTAATTATCTTTATTTATTTGATAGAGACAGCCAGAAATTCAGAGGAAGAGGGCTATAGAGAGGAAATGAGACAGACAGACACCTGCAGCATTGCTTCACCATTTGTGAAGCTTCCCCCTGCAGGTGAGGACCAGAGGCTTGAACCTAGGTCCTTGCACATTGTAACATGTGCACATGTGTGCGCTCAACCAAGTACATCACCACTCAGCATCTAAAAATATTTTAAAAGTACATTTAACTATTAACCACAGCAATCTGACCAGGGCCCATATATCTTCATATTTAGCACAGGAGCCTGTATAATCTCCGAGTCCCTGTCAGTTTGAGCTCATAGTCCATGGTCAGTCACATCTGGGAATCTTCTAGGTTGCAGTCATTTCAGGACCAGTCTTCCTCAAGTGGCTGAATAGGATGACCCAACCTCCCTTCAGACAGTGTGGCAGTCTCTACTATTTCTGCTATTTCTAGTTTATAGTGAGGGCAAGGACCTGGACAGGCCATAAAAGATTTTATGACAGAGCAACACTCTTGCATATGTGGTGTCAGGAATTGAACTCAGGGTCTCATGAATGAAAATCTAATTCTATGCCACTCCACCACCTTGTAGTTCACTCTTCTGGAATTTTAACACACACACACGAGAGAGAGAGAGAGAGAGAGAGAGAGAGAGGGAGGGAGAATCACCACCTCCCAGTTCACTCTTCTGGAATTTTAATACACACACACATGAGAGAGAGAGGGAGAGGGAGAGGGAGAGGAAGGAGAGAGAAAGAGAGAGAAAGAGAGACCTATACACATAGTGCAAGGAGTCCACTAAGTTAAGTCTTCCCAATCATCACTGAGAAGATAATCTAGCTCCCAACTAAAAGCCATAGTGCATTACTATAGACTAACAATGATCTTTAAACCATCCTAAGCATCAGAAAAAGTAAGGGGAAGAGGTAGAAGCTTGGATCATACACAGTCTGGAAAATCTGTGAGCAAGGCATGCTTCCTGAAGACTGCGTACATTGGGAAGGCTTATGAGTTTCCCAAGAACTTGTAGGCGATCCTCGGTATTCAGAGAGGGAAAGAGAGAAAAGTGCACATTCATGGTAATTGTTTGTGTAGAGAAAATTTCTGATTTTGTAAATGTGCACAATGTCTATGTTTAAAGACTTCCTAAGTGGTTATTTTAGTCTGTTTGAGTGGAGCTATTCCAGCTGACACAGCCTACCTCTGTGTGCCAGGCAGTCAGGATAGTCATCACGGCAGGTGAGAAAGAGGAGGCGGGTGGGGAGGAGAGGTGAAGAGGTGGAACAAAGACTTTCCAATTAAAGAATCCACTTAAGAAAAATTACATCAATATTTACACTCCTTCCCGTGTTCCTCGTTGGCGGAGGAATGGCTGTGAGAGCTGCTATTTCATATCACCCGTCAAAGTCTCATTAAGCAACAACATTGCCATTTAATCTTTGCAAGTTTCTGAAGTTTTGGCAAAGTCTGATTGTGGGGTAGAGTTTTTTTTTTTTTTTCCTTAAAGCAATATCGCTGTGTATGGAGAGCTGCTGTTGAATAGGCAGCTGAAGTGGAGTGAGGACTGGAGAGTAGAGTGGGAGGAAAAGAATTGTTTGTTTGGTTTTGGCTTTTTTTTTTTTTTTTGGTCCCCATATGCAAGTCTTGCTTTTTCAAATAAAGAATAAAATATTATATATTTATATTTAGCTTGTGTTAGAAATTTTTTTGTGTGTGTGCTGAAAAGTCCTTCTGCATGCAGTTAACTTACTTCGTAAAGAATTTTGTCTAGAACCTCATGAGTGGAACTAAGATGTAGGATTACTATACCTGTGGTATATACCTTGTTGAGGTCTGGGAAAGGTACTGAGTAGAATTCTGGCTACTCATGCTTCTAAAATGGTTAGGATATACTACACAGTTCTTCTCAGCAATCATTCATATATGTACTTTAAAGTACTTCTTGCATGTCTGTTAATTCTCCTCTGGATGAGGCCATGACTAATCACAGCTGTATTGCTCTTACAATTATACAGGTAACCTATCCACCTGAGACTATAAGCTGATTTTAAAAATACAGAAAATGTTAAAGAAGAAAATTAAAACTAACCTGGCTGGAGAGACAGCATAATGGTTCTGCAAAAAACTTTCATGCCTGAGGCTCTAAGGTCCCAGGTTCAACTCCCAGTACCACCATCAGCCAGAGCTGAGCAATGCTCTGGTCTCTCCCTCTCCCCCTTTGTCTTTCTCTCTCTCATGAAAATACATGTTTAAAAACAGAAAATAAAAATTAACTAAGAAGTCCTTATTTTGGTACATGTCCAGACATTGTATAGATACATAATTTGATGACTACATTACTGGAGCCACCCTGTGCATTCTGCAGCTCCCCCCCATGGGTAATATATTCCCATATCAGTATGCAGTGAGCTAATGAGTGATTTCAGTCTGTTATAGAATAAATAATTCATTTAATGAATTCATTGTAAATAAGTCATTGAGGTTGGTGGAAGTTTCATTTTTTTATTGTTGCAAAATATACATTAGTAAACTTTTATTTATTTATTTATTTGCCTCCAGGATTATTGCTGTGGCTCAGTGCCTGCACTATGAATCCAGTGCTCCAGGAGGCCATTCCCCCATCATTTTTGTCGCCTTTGTTGCCCTTGTTATTGTTACTGTTGTTGTTGCTGCTGCTGTTGTTGTTGGATAGGACAGAGAGAAATTGAGAGAGGGCGAGAGAAAGACAAGACACCTGCGGACCTGCTTCACTGCTTGGGAGGTGACCCCTCTGCAGGTGGGGAGGCGGGGGTTCAAACTGGGATCCTTACTCTGGTCCTTGAACTTTGTGCCATGTGCACTTAACCTACTGCACTACCACCTGACCTTCTGAACATATGTTTTTAAAGATTTATTTATTTTATGAGAATGTGTATGTGTGAGAGAGAGAAAGACCAGAACACTGCTCAGCTCTGACATATGGAGTGCTATCTTCCCAGCCCTTCAGCAATGATATTTGAACACGTGTGATAGCTCACCTGATAGGGCTCCTGCCTTGCCATGTGTTGTTCCACTCAGGTTTGAACTGCCGGTGTGCCACATAGGAGTGCTACAGCTGTAGTACTATAAGAAGCTTCAGTGCTGAGGTATCTCTCCCTCTCTCTCTGGCTCTCTGTGTCTCTTTCCAAAAAAAGTCAGCCTGGGAGAGTGAGGTTACACGAAGGTCACGTGAGGCCCCAGGAGGTATCCATAGACACACACAAATTGTATGATCACTGAACCAAAGGACCTTTTATTTTTATATATTTATTTTCCCTTTTGTTGCCCTTGTTTTTTTATTGTAGTTGTAGTTATTATAGTTGTTTTTATTGATGTCATTGTTGTTAGATAGGACAGAGAGAAATGGAGAGAGGAGGAGAAGGCAGAGCGGGGGAGAGAAAGACACCTGCAGACCTGCTTCATCGCCTGTGAAGCAACTCCCCTGCAGGTGGGGAGCCAAGGGCTTGAATCAGGATCCTTACGCCAGTCCTTGAGTTTTGCGCCATGTGTGCTTAACCCGCTGCACTACCGCCCGACTCCCCTATAGGACCTTTCTCGTACAATGATGTTGGTGGGGGGATGCACCAAGACGGCTCACAACATTTTAAAAATTATCTTTATTTATTGGATACAAACAGCCAAAAATTGAGATGGTAGGGGGAGATAAAGAGGGAAAGAGATAGAGAGACACTTGTAACACTGCTTCACCATTTGCAAAGCTTTCCCCCTGCAGGTGGGGACTGGGGGCTCGAACCCTGGTCCTTGCACATTGTAATATATGTGCTCAACCAGGTGCGCCACCACCCGGCCTCCAGGAAGAAAAAAATTTTTTGAACTTACTACCAGTTGTCCCTCTTTTCAATACTATTTGAATTTTTCTCCGGGGGTGGGGGCAAACATTTTTCTCTGTCCTGTTGCCTTACTTTTTGACTCACATTTAAGAATAAATTATTCGGAGCATGAATAATTTAATAATAAATAAATAATTTAATGAGCAATAAATTTATATTGAATAAGTAGCTGATAATCATTGTAAGTAGCATGTGTATTCCAGAATGAGTGATGTCTTGAAGGTAAATTAGAAATCGGAATGTGGTTTAAAAGAGAAACATAAAATTTCTTGACAGGTAATGCTGTGTCACCCCATAATATTTTGTTTATAACTTACAGGTCAAAAATTTAGAAGAGCAACTAGAAAGTGAAACACTCAACAAAGAGATAAATAATCTGAAACAGCAGCTGGAACTTTTAGAGGAAGATAAAAAGGACTTGGAATTGAAGTGTCAGACTTCTGAGGAGAAAGCCAGAAATTTAAAGCATTCCGGTAAAGGCATTGATTAGGCTACTGCATCTTACTGCGAATCTGTGCATCTCTCACTCTTGGTGCAAAGCCAGGCATATGGTTAACCTAAAACATTTACTGAATACTATAAGACAACACCAAGGTTTGTTTTGAAATTCCTTCACTTCAAACTATCGCAGCTCAGTAGAATGACCCCTGCAACTCACTGATTCACAAATATATAGACTTCTTTTTTGGATTGGAATCCATTGTAAGCTTCACATGTAAAATAAAGAGGTAAAGAATCCATTAAAATAGGAATACCAAAATTTTTGAACCTTCTCGGGATTTCAGAAATGAGTGTTCACACGGTACTGACTTTACTTTGTGCATTTTAGGGTAGAACTTTAAAGAGATTTGAAACTTTTTAGTTAATACTACCTTGATATTTGGTGTCTAATTATATACAGGAAATAATAATTTTGGTACGACACAATATGAGGGCAAATATATATAGGAAAAACTTTTAAAACACCAGGGGATACTTAAAGGATTTATTCATTCAATTCTTGAAGGCTTAACAGAAATGTGTGAGTTGGGTGACTTCTCAGGGATAAGTAGCAAGTTTCTGTTGGAAGGTAGGTAATTTAAAGAGGCAGGTTACTTCCTTTATAACAGCTTCCATATTCACTTCAGATATTTCTGGTTAATTTTATACTAGAATTTTGAAATCTGTACAGAAAAACCAGACTTTCTCCTTTAAAAATATACCCAGTGCTTTTTGATCCACAATGAAAATGGATTACAATTTAATTTTTTTAAATCTTGCCCTAAAATTAGGAAATATCCAATTCTTTTTAGTGAATATCAAGTAGTCTATGGCTAAAGTTATCTTTATCATTTTGAGTGCAGGGGCTAGAAGTATTTAAGATTTTATTTTAGACGTGTTTTTTCTTTAGTGTCTACCATATTTATACCTGACCTAACCCTTGTATAGTCTTAAGAAACATAGAAGAAAAGAATGCTACCCTTTGGCCTGTGAACTCAGTCTTCCTTTGGAGAGATATACACATGCTTATGAAATAAGCAGAGGATTCTTGGGGTTAGCAAACTTGGCCCACACTTTCAGTGTTTAAAGTGAAAACAAAAAGCATTATTGTGGGTTCACTTCATCCTGGGAGGTGGAAAGTCTGAAGAGAAGACACTGACCCAGAGTGTTCATGAATAAATTGGACAGTATTTGGGCCACCACACCAGAGCCCCTACCAGAGAGAGTTATTTGCCTCTGTGACATAGATTTAAACTGAGTCCCTTGCAGTTAGGAACTTGGTCTTGAATAACAGTGGAACTGTTACGGTGGAACTTTAAAGAGATTTGAAACTTTTTAGTTAATACTACCTTGATATTTGGTGTCTAATTATATACAGGAAATAATAATTTTGGTATGATACAATATGAGGGCAAATATATATAGGAAAAACTTAAAACACCAGGGGATACCTAAATCAGAGGATTTATTCATTCAGTTCTTGAAGGCTTAACAGAAATGTGTGAGTTGGGTGACTTCTCAGGGATAAGTAGCAAGTTTCTGTTGGAAGGTAGGTAATTTAAAGAGGCAGGTAAATACCTGCTTTGTGAGTTGTCTGGGCCTGAGATGCAGGACTCCCAAAAGATTGCTCAGACAGACTAGAGAGTTCTAAGTCTTTACTGAGAGCCCAGACAGAGGTGTCCTTTCACTGACCCGCATCATGATAGAAGTGAGGGTGGGCTAGCAAAATGGTGCTCCCTTCAAGTCCAGGTTCCTTTAAAAAACAAGGTTTACAAAACTTCAGAAGTTGTAGATACAAAGAAGTAGGTTTGGATGAGTAACAGAATACAGTGGGGTAAATCCTTAAAGATACTTAAAACACTGGGTGTGGTCACTGCCTCTAAAGATATAGTGGGTTAAACGCAGCATGCAAATGACTTACAATTATTAGTAGCTACTGAAATCCCTTTTCCATAGCAGAGGTTAGAACATTAAATGTCAGGGAGCTTTGGCTGCCCTCAGGCTGTGGCCTGCCAACCAAGCGATTAGTTTTTTGTTTGTTTCCTTATTTACATTATTTTTATTAGTCATTTACAAAGCTACAAAATAACAGATACAGTTTCACACTATTCCCACCACCAGAGTTCTATGTCCCAGTCCCTCCACTGGACACTGTAGGGATTCTTCCAAGGTCACAGATATGGGTTGACTGCTATTTTGCTCTATCTACCTATCTATCTATCTATCTATCTATCTATCTATCTATCTATCTATCTACCTACCTACCTACCTACCTACCTACCTACCTGTCTGCCTGCCTGCCTGCCTGCCTGCCTGCCTGCCTGCCTGCCTGCCTATCTACCTACCTACCTACCTACCTATCTATCTATCTATCTATCTATCTATCTATCTATCTATCTACCTACCTACCTACCTACCTATCTACCTACCTACCTACCTACCTACCTACCTACCTACCTGTCTGTCTGTCTGTCTGTCTGTCTATCTATCTACCTACCTGTCTGTCTGTCTGTCTGTCTGTCTGTCTATCTATCTATCTATCTATCTATCTACCTACCTACCTACCT
The DNA here is from genome assembly GCF_950295315.1 of Erinaceus europaeus. NCBI lineage: Eukaryota > Metazoa > Chordata > Mammalia > Eulipotyphla > Erinaceidae > Erinaceus > Erinaceus europaeus. Next base: position 10,759,045 of record NC_080175.1, read on the forward strand.
ATCTATCTATCTACCTATCTATCTATCTATCTACCTATCTATCTACCTATCTATCTATCTATCTATCTATCTATCTTTTCCCATTTTTCCCTATGTTCCTGCCATCTCTCCCATCTGAAGTCACAGCTGCACCTATTACTGCTTCCAAGTGTCCTTCCTTTTCTTCCTCTTCTCACTCAGGGTCCTGATGGAATTGGGTTTCAGAGCTCTCTAGTTATCTTCTCTTCACATTTCTCCTCTTCTGAAAGTACAATTTTTGGGGTGCAGAAAGTAGGAGGTCTGGCTTCTATAATTGCTTCTCTGCTAACCCAGCTATGTTTGAGGAATATTCTGCTAGCTTACTGGGAACTGTGTCTTTCAGGTACTGACTTAGTATGCCTAAACTCAAAGCCATCTGATAAGAATGTTCACCAACACTGAATGACTTGAATGAATGAACGGATAAATGAATGAATGAATGAATTATATACCTAGAATTCTCTTCAAGAGAACAAAATGTTTCTGAGTTCCAGAAACTTAAAGGTCCAAATTTGGTTAAAGCAAAAAAAAAAAAAAAAAAAAAAAAACCTAGTATTTCTAGTATTTGCCTTTTTTTTAAAATGAAATTAAGTGGAGGAGGAAAGTATGCTATTCAAATTCCTGACTAAATGTCATATTTAAAATTAATTCTGTCAGTACACTTTTAAAGTTAAGTCTAAACAGATCCTTAGTGTTTGAAAAGTGTATTTCACTGCTAACAAATATTTCTTCAGCCTACTCACATCTTTACTGCCCACCCACATAGCCATTTTTATCTTGAATTTTCCCCTCTTTACTTGATAGGACAGAAAGAAATGGGGAGGGGAGGAGAGAGAGAGAGAGAGAGAGAGAGAGAGACACCTGTAATCCTGCTTCAGTATTTATAGGGCTTCATCCTGCAGGAGGAGACCTGAGGATGATTTAGTCTTTGTACATGGTAATGTGTAAGCTTAACCAGGTGCACCACCATCTTTCTTTCCTTTCCTCTCCTCTCCTCTCCTCACCTCTCCTCTCCTCTCCTCTCCCTTTCTTTATTTCTTTCTCTCTCTCTCCCTCCTTTTTAATTTTTTAAAAATTATCTTTTTTTCTTTATTGGATAGAGACAGCTAGAAATCAAAAAGGAAGGGGGTGATAGAGAAGGAGAGAGACAGAGAGACACCTGTGGCCCTGCTTCACCACTTGCAAAACTTTCCCCCCTGCAGGTGGGGGCTGGGGCTCAAATCCTGGTTCTTGAACATTATAACATGTGCAACTCATCTGGCCCCCTTCTTTTTTTTCCATTCTTTCTTCCTTCTCTCCTTCTTTCTTTTATTTCTTTCTCTTAAATGTTTTTTAAAAATAGTTTTATCTATGTTGGATCGAGACAGAGAAGATGAGAGGGAAGGTAGGGAGGGAGGGTGGGAGGAAGGAAGGGAGGAAGAGAGAGAGAGAGACATACAGCACTGTTTTGCCACTTGTGACGCTCCCTGCCCCCGCCAGTGGGGACCAGAGGCTTGAACCTGGATCCTTGCACCCTGTAATATGTGCATTTAACTAGGCGTACTACAGCCTGCCTCCCCACCTCTATTCCTTTTTCCAGTTGGACATAAAACAAGAAAAAAGAAAGATGGTACTTTTAAAATAAGTCGTAAAAGGCGTGTCTGTTGTACTAGAGATAGTAGGCTGGATGACAAAATGTTTCACCGTTTTGTTGTTTCATATTAAAATATTTAAGTTTACCTTCATGGAAAGGTTTTGAATGACTGAGGTTATTTTCCCCCTGTACACATAAGGAAGATGTCTGGTTGGGTTGTTTCAGCTCTTTTCTGAATGCTTCTCCCTGTGCAGTTGATGAGCTTCAGAAACGGGTGAACCAGTCTGAGAATTCAGTGCCTCCTCCACCTCCTCCACCTCCACCACTTCCCCCTCCGCCACCCAACCCTATCAGGTAAGCACAAAGCACATTCGGGAAGAATGCTTGCTCTACAGTGAAATACTGACTCCAGGGGCATCACAGAGGGGAGTAGAAATACAAACTGGTGCCTCTTTTTCTGGGAGAACTTTTTTTTTTTTTTTTTTTTTTTTAACCTTAGTGAATGACCATCTTCTGGGAAGTACAGGCTTTGAACCTGAAAACTCTGTCTGTCTGTCTGTCTGTCTCCTAGTCCACAGAAGGAGCCATTAGGCCACTTGGAGAACTTTCTAAAGACTAATGTTTTGTTGGCTGTTGGTAGTATGTACCTATATAGAAAGGACCCTAAAAAGCCCCCTAGGAAAGACATTCTGATGGTCTACAATGTTCTTCTTCTTGTACCTGGTCAGATTCCATGCAGACGTCCCAATCTAGGAGCTAGACTTTTGCCCCCCCCTTACATTTCATTTATTGATCTGCTTTTATTTATTTATTTATTTATCTATCTGTCTAATTATTTATTTTGCCTCCAGGGTTACCACTGGGGTTTAGTGCCTGTACTACGAACCCATGCTCCTGACGGACATGTTTTTTTTTTTTTTTCCCCTTCCGTTGTTGTTGCTGATATTGTTGCTGCTGCTGTTGTTGGATAGGACAGAGAGAAATGGAGAGAGGAGGGGAAGGCAGAGGGGAGGAGAAAGACAGACACCTGCAGACCTGCTTCACCGCAAAGCGACCCCCCTGCAGGTGGGACTATGTAGTGCTAGAGAATCAACCCAGGGTTTTGTGCCTCCTATTTTTTGTACCACAAGTGCCTCCTATTTCAGTTTTTTTCCTATTTGTTTTAGAATGTGTGTATGAGAGAGAGAGAGAGAGAGAGAGAGAGAGAGAGAGAGAGAGAGAGAGGAAGAGAGGACTCACTTTGCTGATGGAGACTTGGTGGTGCTGAAAACCTGACTGAACTGCACCCCACCCCAGGAGACTAATTCAAATCTGGCCACTTTGGCTTTTCATTCTACCCTTGAGAGTTCTGTAAGACAGCCTGCTACTTGAGGGGATGTCAGCTTATCTGCTTGTGTCCTGTTAGTTGATTCTGTGTAATTTATTCTTGAACAAAAGCAATTTAAAATCATGCTAGATTTCCACCTTTCATTAACTCATGTGCTTTGTTTAATCTGTTCACACCAAGAGACTATTTATTTGTACTTTCCACCTTTGCTGAGCTGTCTAAATAGACTGCAGAGCATTTCTCCCCTACATGATGATGAAAATGGGACTATGCCTTTTAAAAAGTTCCTTACTGGTTTTCCTCACTGAGTACGGTATGACATAATCCACTTTAAGCCATGGAAGCAATGAAGGCAAAATAATTTTTACACGTGATCGATCCAGATCCAAGAGTCCATTGAAAGAATTTCAGATATTTTAAATTCTTTCTCTCCTGGGTAGTTAAATCTCTCCGAGATATTCTGAACTTGACATTTAAAACAGGAAATTCATCACTTTAATCTTTCCCAAAAGGTCATTGCCGTCTGTAAGGGGGGGAGAACTGTTAAGAAGGAGTGATTAATTCTGCTGCTTTCCTTGAATTTTTCAACTGAGGAATTCTGAGAGGCCCTGGAAGTAAAAGTACAGCCTAAGTATAGTATTTTTCCAAAGAAAAACACTTGGTTATGCTGAGAAATGAATGTGAGATTTGGACTATGTATGTCTAAAGCATGAACTCTTTTATAAGACTTTTCAAAGAAAGACATTGTCGATTTTTTTTTATAATTTTTTTTAATTTTATTTATTTATTCCCTTTTGTTGCCCTTGTTGTTTTATTGTTGTAGTTATTATTGTTGTTGTCATCGTTGTTGGATAGGACAGAGAGAAATGGAGAGAGGAGGGGAAGACAGAGAGGAGGAGAGAAAGATAGACACCTGCAGACCTGCTTCACCGCCTGTGAAGCAACTCCCCTGCAGGTGGGGAGCCGGGGTTCGAACCGGGATCCTTATGCCGGTCCTTGTGCTTTGCACCACCTGCGCTTAACCCGCTACAGCCCGACTCCCAACATTGTCGATTTTAAGGTAAATGCTTTAAGATGTAATTTCTCAGTGGAAAGAGAACTTTTTTTTTTTTTGGTAAGGAGTGCTTTTTTTTTTTTTTTTTTTTTTTTTTTTTTTTTTTTTTTGTCAAATCTGTTTGTGTTCCTATTATAGTACCATTGGCTTTGGAATGCTCATGAGCTTCATTCAAAAATACTGAATCATCCAGCTTACCTGATCTAGCTAGAGCATGAAGAGAAATGAAAGTGGGACAGAAAGACTAGGGACTGTGGCTATCTATAAGTGGCTTTATATGTTTTCCCTTTCATTCCCATTCAGTTCCTTTCCAAGAGAGGTGGGAAAAAAGGAAAGAAAAAGGGTTGTGGACAGGTGTGACTCATGAGATGTGTTGAGTGTCTTAAAATTCTCCAAAGCAGCAGATCCCATATGGGGCTGTTGTCTTTGTACAGGTGTGTACATATTCACATATGAAAATGTGTTTAGTTTGAGGAATTAGATGACAGGTACCAGAATCTACAGAATGAACAGTGAAACTGCAGACCACGCTGAGTTCTAGTCTAAAAGTATTAAAGCTTGAGAACTAGAAGAACCAGTGCTTCAGTTCAAGTTTGAAAGCAGGAAAAATGAAGATGTTCTCATTTCGGGGCACTAAGGCAGGAGGCCTGATCTCTTTGGGTGAGAGTCACCCTTTTGTCCTTTTCAGGTTCTCAAACTGACTGGTTGAAGACCACCCATGCGAGGGAGGTCAGTCTGTGTTTTATTCAAGCTATTTAAATACCAACCTCATCTAGAACCCGCACAGAAACACCCAGCATGTTTGACATAAAATTACCCATGACAGTGGTCATGAACACTTCTTGGGAGAATTTCACAGTGAATATCTCCCTTTGAATTATTCCATCTTGAGGAAATGTTGATTTGAAGCTTTTGTTCATTCATGTAGAATGGATGTGAAGTAGAGCCATTTTAGCCAAAGCTTTGACTTACTGGTCCTAGCATCTCGTCCTGGTCTTCACATCTGACCTGTTTTCTCTAGACTCTTAAACCCCATTTTGACAGATGGCTCCTTTTTGAATATTATAACTGATTTTCTTTTGGACACAGTATTGATCTCCAGTTTTATCAGTTCATAACATTTAAACAGTTTATAACATTTAAAGCTGGGAGTCGGGCGATAGCGCAGCGGGTTAAGCGCACGCGGTGCAAAGCACAAAGACCGGCGTAAGGATCCCGGTTTGAGCCCCCGGCTCCCTGCCTGCAGGGGAGTCGCTTCACAGGCGGTAAAGCAGGTCTGCAGGTGTCTATCTTTCTCTCCCCCCTCTATCTTCCCCTCCTCTCTCCATTTCTCTCTTTCCTGTCCAACAATGATGACATCAATAACAACAACAATGATAACTACAACAATAAAACAACAAGGGAAACAAAAGGGAATAAATACAATAATAAAAAAAGAAATAAAATAACATTTAAAGCTAGCAGTTTCATCTGTGTATAGGTTTTACAACAATGAACATATATTCAAGTGTTTGAACATGTTTTTGCATGTATCTGTATATTGTATACATATAAGCATATATGTGAATATAGACAAGTATCCTGAATAGTATAAACAACTTTAAATCTGTCTTGTACTCTAATACACAGAACCAGAGATGGAGTCAGTATAGGAAGTAATGAGAGGGGAAGGGAAAGAGTTCTGATTAGTGAGAACCCCCCTGTTCTACCATGGGTGCTAAGTAGATAGTGAGACTTCCTGAAGCCTTCACTTGATGGAGTGGGAAAGAAAGTTTGTGTGAATTTATTCCTCTTTACTTTTGAAATAAAATTGCTTTTTTCTTTCGTCAGTTATTGCTGGGGTTTGATGCCTATATTATGACCCTTTTGTTCCCAGCAGCCAAAGTCCCCCAACCCCCACTTTTAAATTTTCTGTTGAGACAGAGAGAAATAGGGAGGGAGGGAGCTGTGAGAGGGAGAAAGGCTCCTGCATCACTGCTTCACCATTTTTTTGTGTTTTTTTTTTTGAAGTTTCCCCACTGCATGAGGGGACTAGAGGCTTGAACCCAGGTCCTTGCTCATGGTAGCATGTGCACTCTATTGGATGTGCCACAACTCACCCCCCAAATATGCTTGCATTAAACTTCTGTGTAATTATAATGTCTAACTTTTATGAAAATAATTGAAGCCAGTTTTGGTCACTTTGAACCTGAATGAGCAAAGATGGACTCAAAAGTTCAGTGATTATTTCCCAGTGAGTAAGGCCTCATCCATCTGCAGGGTAGGTCAGGATATTGTTCTTTTTTGCTTTGTGGGAGATTCCTCAGTGTGTTTTTGGGAATTTTAAGAGAAATCAGTTAGGGCCTGAGAGATATTACACTCCCTGATTGAGGTATCTACACATCGCAGTGGACACTCCCCAAGCTCCAAGCTCCATACCACATGGGCAGTACTGAGGCATCAGTGGAGGCTTCGGTGCCCTGGTATTTACCACCAGCTCCATGTGTGTGTGTGGGGTGGGGGTGGGGGGGGGGAAATGGCTTGGATGAGTTATGCATACACAGGCCCTGTTTCCATCAAGGGGGAAAGAAGTCCATTAGAAAGGAATTGAAAGTAGAACTAGGTAGAAGAGAGAAATAAAAAAAAAAAGGTCTAAACATCCTAGTGATTGAGAAACATGGAGCTGTTGTGTCTCAGACTGATACTCTGCATCTCCCTTTGCCCCTTTTCCTAGAAGCAGGATGCTCTTCCTACCCTTCTGGTATTTGTTTTCCACTGCTAGCTTCTCACCTTAAGTTTCTCAGAACTGTATTTTATCCCAGCCTGTTGACCACTCTGAAACTATGGTTCATGTAAGTAAAATGATCCAAGAATTCTCATTTCCTCCCTCTCTCTCTCTCTCTCTCTTTGTAAACTCCTTTGAGAGGAGTGATAATCCATATGTAGAAGCAGTTGTATGGCTAAAGAATAATGTAATCAAAATGTGCACTATCCAAATCAAGAAATAGAAAAATAGAAAAAGGGTGACAAAGGACCTAGTGGAGGTTGTATTGTATTGTTATATGGAAAACTGAGACATGTTATGCATGTACAAACTATTGTGTTTACTGTCGACTGTAAGACATTAATCCCCCAATAAAGAAATTTAAAAAAAAATTTAAAGGGGGGAAAAAAAGAAATGGAAAAATCCTGATGTTCTGGGATCTTTTCTCCTAGGATTCTCTCCTTATATGCAGCTCTTTCCCCCTGGGATCTCTGTCCTGGCATTTATGGTCTTCTTCTCCTTCTTCCTCTTCTTCCTCTCCTCCTCCTCTTCCTCCTCCTTCTTTAGAACAGTTATCTCGTTTACATACAAATCCGTAAACCACTATACATACAAACGTGACTTTCAATTTTATATAATTAGGACTTTACTATATTCATTTGTACCTTGTTCTTTTCACCTTACACTATTTTTATAATATTTAGCCATGTTATTTTGTAAAGCTGAAATTTATTTATTATCATTGGTGCATAATCCATTGTAGGACTTTCCCAAGACACAACAGACCCAATAAACATTTGCATTATTAGCAGTTAAAGAGAAACTGTGACAACTCTATATGTGTATATTCTGTACCTGTATCCTGAGACTAAGGGTATATTACAAATAAATATTTTTCTGGTTATATTGCATTGTCAGAAAAATTATGACACATTTTTGCGTAGGAAAATATGTTATGATTTCCCATCAACTCAATATTTCTGAAACATACATGGAAGTAGAATCACTGGCCTGTGTTATCTTTAGCTCCATCAGATAATGAATGCCAGAGAATTTTCTAGTGTTATTCTGTCAATGTATACACCCTCTTCATTATTCCACGGACCTACTAAAATAAGATATCATCAAACTTGACATTTATTGCCTACTTTATGAGTGTATAGTAAAATTTCTCTTTGGGTTCCATTTTTGTTTTCCTAATAACTAATGAGGTAAAGATTTGAGCAGCCTCTTTTTAAATTTTTTTATCTTTATTTATTATTGGTTAGAGACAGTTAGAAATCTGGAAGGTAAAGGGAGATAGAGAGGGAGAGAGAAATAGAGACAGCTGCTGCCTTGCTTCACCACTTGCAAAGCTTTCCCCCTGCACATGGGGGCCTGGGGCTCAAACCTGGGTCCTTGCACATTGTAACATGTGTGCTTAACCAGGTGCATCACCTCCTGGCCCCCAAGCAGCCTCTTTTATGGACTTCTAATGATTTTGTTAGAGGAAAGTAAAGATGAGAGTATTTTTGTGTTGGATCATCTACTTTTTGTCATAAATATATAGGTTTTTTGTTTGTTTGTTTGTTTGTTTGTTTTTTGCCTCCAGGGTTAAGGCTGTGCTCCATGCTTACACTAAAAATCCACTGCCATTTTTTTTCTGGTTTTTGCATAGGACAGAGAGAAATTGAGAGAGAAGGTGAAGACAGAAGGGCAGAGGAAGATAGACACCTGCACACCTGCTTCACTGCTTGTGAAGCAACCCCCCTGCAGGTGGGGAGCTGGGGGCTCAAGCCAGGATCCTTGCACAGGTCCTTGTGCTTCATACTATGCGCTTAACTCAGTGTGCCACTGCCCACCCCAGTATCTAGTTTTTAAAAATATATTATTGCTGGTGCCTTTGAATCCACAGGAGGGGTGGTGTCTTAAAGTTTTATATGGTCAGATTTATTATACTTTGGATTTGATACAGATTTTGAAAACATGGACCAGAGAAACAGTGGTTTAAATATGTTTTACCCCTACAGGTCTGGTTCACATCATAAAGATTCAGATACCATTATGCCTGTAGTTCACGAATATTTTCCCCAAAGCATCTTCTAATTATGTCATCTGTTCTTCTCCTTCAGACATATTAGGTAGCATTTTCTAGATTTCGGATCTGGATGTTAACAGTTTTATGTTTATTTTTCTATGTAAATGTCTGTGCATCACACCATCATCATAGCTCTCCTCTCTCTCTCTCTCTCTCTTCTCCTTTTTTTTTTTTAACTTTCCCCTCTTATAGCAATTTGTTTTACACAGAAAAGATTATGAGACACCTTTCTCTTCTTTAAAGTGGTGGAAAGTTTAGTGCTTTATGGAAAAGCAAACGGAGGTGTTTTAAATATATTTACACATTGAGGCTACCTGCGCATTTGCCCATCTGAAGAGTTGCTTTCTCAGAGATTGCTATGGTCTTGGCTCATAGGACATCAGGTAATTCTGCTGATCTGTTTCTTTCTCTCAAAGGTCCCTCATGTCCATGATCCGGAAGCGATCCCACACCAGCGGCACCGGTGCTAAGAAAGAAAAGGCAGCCCAGCCAGAGACAAGTAAGCCTCTTTCCTTTAGTTTACTTGGTGAAGTTAGTGACTGTCATGCTGTGTTAAGCATCACACATATTTGTTGAGTTCTTTGACAGTAAGCAGCTTTTGGGATAGGGGTTATAATGGCTGTAAGCCTTCCCTTATAATGTATATTTTCATCTTGTCTGGAGAGATTTTATCTGTTTTAGAAGACCGGGAAGGCCCTCAGAATAAAGCAGTTTCCCATTCTAACTAAGTTATATTATTATAAAATGTAAAAGAGGTTCCCTAGAATTTGTTGACCCACAGTGTTAGAAGCCATATCATTCTCCTTATGGATAATGATGTTTCCTCATAACCCATAATGAAACCTGTTTTTTCTCCCACTTCCCTGGGCTATTGGATTGATACTGGGGGAATTTGAGAAGAGTTACTGACAGAATTTGCTTCCAAGGTTTTAAACTGGAGTGACTGACCATAAAAATCATGCTGCCTTAAGTGACAAGTATCAGCCATAGTTGGAGTGCCCATTTCCTGTCCAATAAGGCAGTTATTTATTGGGTCATTCATAGTGCATACTAATAGATAAATATTGAATACATGAACCAATAATGATTAAAGGCATAACGTATCTGGTACAGTCTCACATTGGGGTTACCTTTGACACTTTGGAGCTTGCATTTGTAACACAGGACAAGTCTTGCAATCACAAGATTTCTTATGTTAACATCTTCAGATGCTTTTCTTATATAGCTGATAGGCTTTTCAATATTTATGAATCATGAGATGTTTATTGCTAGGACATGGCTCTTAAAAGGCTTAGTTTTAGAGAAGTTCTCAGGAATATTTTAGAAATTGTTTTAAGATAAACTATTACAAACTTTGAAGTTAAAACTTCGGATTTTGTTGTGTGTATGTGGCTCCAGGGAGCGTACCAAAGGCCTGACACAAGCATGATGCCACCAAACAGCCTCTTCACCTTAATTTTTTCTCTGTGTACGTAGAGATAAGAGAAGAGAAAAAGAGAGAGATGCCCAAAAGCACTGCACCACCATTTTTAGAATCCCCTTTGATGCTCTCTCTTTTGAGGCTGCTTTCAAGTTCAGGAATTCAACCCTGGGCCTCACATAGCAGAAGACCTGTATTGTACCCTTTAAGCCACCTCCCAGCCAATAGCTCTGTTTTTGATAAGAAAACATTTCTCAGCAAGTTCTGAGATATCCAGGGTTTGCTTATGGTTTATCATACACTTAGGTCACTAGTTTTTGTTAGTGTTTTACAACTCAGTTAGTTAAGTGCATTGATTAGTCCCTACCATGTAAAAATGACTCAAATGGTAGTTAAAAAAAAAAAAAAAAAGAAGGTGGGAGGACACACTCTAGTGACCACCCATTGGGAAGGACAAAAGAAGTCCTCAAAGTCCTCTGTGAGTTAGGTTCTTGTATTTATTGTAGTTAAGAGAATTTCACATCACATCACGACCTCTGGTCAGATTCAAACTTACTCAGCCATAATGTGCCATTCTGGAACTTTGTACACCATAGTGTAATGAGATTTTTTTTTCCCCCTTCCCCATGCCTTTTTAAAGACCTCAGCAAAACAAACAAACAAAAAAAAAATCATACTCCTGTGGAATTTAGGAATTCATTTTACTTCTCGTTCATAACAAAAGGTTTCGTCAAGCAACAAGATGATGGTTTTGTCTGTAGGGTGTTTTTCCTTCTGAGGAACTAACTTATTTTTCAAGTGGGTCTTAAAATTTAAGCCTCAATTAATTACATGTAGCTTTCAGATCCAAGACTGACCTTGAAACACTTACTCAAAGAACATTTGATTTTATTTTCCTGTGGCAGTTCAATAACATTCGACCTGTTGTCTTCATTTGTCCCAGTTCTTTAATCTTCAGTATCCTGCATATTTCTATTGTCCCCCTGATTACATGCTTTTGTGAGACAATTACTAACTGTGTGATTGCAAAAAGAATTACAAAACATACCATGAGCTCTCTGTAGGTGATTTGTGCAGATTTATTAGAACGGCTTAATAGTTTGGAAGTTCATATAGATTGCTATTTGCTAGTTCAAAAATAGGTTCAACAAGAGAGAAAGCTTGTGTAACTAACCTAGCATTGGCCTTGCATTGTGCTGGAGTCGGGAATCTGATAAGAGCAATTTCTTCCCCTTAATGCCAATTAAGCCTTTCCATTTGAAAAAGACTGAGGAATTAAAGCTTGGTTTATAATCTGCACACAATACAGATAGTGGCACTTCTCTGAATTGTCACTATGATTTCTGGCAAGCAAATATAAGAAACTACTTTAAATTCCTGTTATGTTAGATGTGGCAGCAGATTTGAATGGTGTTGACCATAATTCTCCATCTGTCTGCCTTAATTAGTTTTTGTATGGTGCATTTAATTGGGTTTCAGTCATTCCTTGCAGAAGTGCTAATCTGTTTGTAGGTGGTGTTCCGAGTGCTACATAGCTCTTCCCAAGTCTCCCTCAAAATGGCAACCTTTCTGAGAAAAAAAAAATGTTTTCTGAGTGTTTTTTTTTTTTTAATTTCCAGAAATAAGTTTCACACCCATACCAGCTGCTTGAATGACAAATCCCAGGGTTGTTTTTTAAATATTTTATTTATTTTAATGAAAGAGATACAAAGATAGATAGACATACAGACAGAAAAATCACCCATCCCGAGAACTGCTTAGTTCTGGCTTATGAAGGTTCTGGGTACTGAACTTGTAACCTCAGGACCTCAGACATGAAAGTCTTTTGCATAACCATTATACTGTGTCCCCATCCCCTACAGATCCAAGTTTTACTCCCTCTGATTTTGAATTTGCCAGGCTAGCGTGGGGGTTCCTTCTTCCCAGGCGTGTACTCTCTGGGTTGGAGAGAACTTGACTGGAGCCAGCCTGGGCTGCTGCTTACTAAGTGACTCGGAAGAGAGACCAGGAACTCCTGGCAGAGTGGGAACGCAATGTGTCTTTATTGATCAGAGACAATGCTTTTATAGGATAGAACCGGAAGTGGCAAGTCGGAAAAGAAAATGGCTATTAAAGGGGGTGGAGAAAAGGAAAAAGCAAAAGCAGGCTAAGATAGAAACTTCCTTAGCAACTGTTGCGAAGGTCTTAACCGGTGGGATTAATGTTACCCTGCAGGCAGGCCAGGTCTTGAGGTAGAAAGAAGATAGATCAAAGGTATGGAATTGGGTGGGGATCTTTCAGGCAAAACAATGATTATGTAAATAGGCCACAGTATCAGGAATTCAGGGGAGCTGTTTTAATGCCGGACAGAATTGGATAAGGAAAAGTGCAAAGCCCTGTTCCAAAGGCATTCAGCTGCTGAAGGAGTGAGGGAGTGAATGAGTGACTTCTAGTACATAGTAGTTTCTCATCTGCTCCACATTGAGGTTCCTGAGAAACCAAAGGTACTACTTTGAACACATAGGTGATCTCCCGCCAGTTTCATCTTCTTCCATTTCCTAGTAGATGAGTTTTTCACTCAGGTGCCATGTCTCCCACATTGTTCAGCAGAAAATGCTTTTTTGACTCCTGGATCTGAGAAATGTTGCTTGTATATTTAACTCCCAGCATCTCAGTGACCTGGGAGGTTGACAGAATCTATTTGTAGTCAGAATTGTTTCAGAAAACCAAAGTTATGTGGCGAACGTAGCAGTGAATCCACCAGTGTGATACTATAGGATGGTGGGTAATGGGACCTTCTGGGATTTGGGTCACTGCCCTAAGAAGGTTTATAAAAGCAATAATTACCAAGAGCAGTGTAAAATGTGACTAGGTAGCAGAAAGAAGTCTCTGTGGCTTAGTTCTCTTTAGCACAAAGCCTGACACTAAAGCTAATTATTTGGAGACATTATTGTGATCAGCTCCATTTAGAAACCTGTCTTTAGGGACTTGGTTGTTTCAGCTCAGATCAATAAAATTATTTTTGACATATATGTATATTTTCAGCATTTATTTATTTATCTATTATTGGATAAAGACAGAAATTGAGAGGGGAAAGGGAGACAGAGAGGGAAAGAGACAGACACCTGCAGCCCTGCTTCACTACTTGGGAAGCTTGCCCTCTGCAGGTGGGAGCCAGGGGCTTGAACCGAGGTCTTTGCACACATTAACTTGTGTGTTCTATGGAATGTACCATCATTTGGTCCCTGACAATAAGATAACCACTTAATGCCCAGCCTTTAGTGAGTTAGTCGGCTGTTGAGTGCCAAGTAATGTGGAGGATGTTTTAGATGCTAATTGGAAGGAGGGTTTTTTTTTTTTCTTATTTGGGTTTTGGTTTTTATCATGGTACTACTCAGCTCTGACTTAATAGTGATGCCAGGGATTGAATCTGAAATCTTCGATGAGTCAGGAATGAAAGCCCTAGCCCACTTAGAAGATTTTCAAGAGAGTTCAAGGAAGGTAACTACAAGATCAACTATGTGATGATATGAATTGCAGGAGCAGTTTGGTGTTTTTAATCAGTTCTGCAAAAATGGCAACTTTAATTATTTTAGTCAATAGGTTTAAATTCACCTCAGTTGAATTCACTAACTGGTACATGTTTTAGCAACTTTACTGTTTTTGCATCAAAAATAGTGCAAAAAGTTAGCCAGTAGTTAATCTTTTGTCAAGTTTAACTGCTTAATTGCAGTCATTTCTATGTGTATGCCTTCTTTAAATATTGACAGTTATAAAACTCTTGAAAGATCTTTGCTTAAATATTTCCTTCCCAAGCTATTCCAAACACAAAAGATGGCAATTTAAAAATAGATTTTATCGATTCACACTTAACTGTGAATTTTTTTTTCCAACAAAGAAAAGATGTCTTGACTTTTAATTTTCAAATGTACTTTTCTATAAACATTCGTTCTTTGGGGTGTTCACTTTGACATAAGATGCATTGTAAGTTTCAAAAAATACACCTGAGGTAGTTCTACTTCTAGCGTTTGCCCTTCTTCCGTAGCCAGTCAACAGCGTCAGGTTGAGCCTGATGTAAAGTTTCGAGACCTCCTTTGAATCTGGAGAGGTGGCAGTCGTTGACTATGTGGGTCCTAGTCTGTCTGTAGCCACAGGGGCAGTTCGGGTCGTCTCTGGCTCCCCAGCGATGGAACATAGTGGCGCACCGGCCATGGCCTGTTCGATAGCGATTGAGGAGGGCCCGATCATAACGTGCTAGGTCAAAGCCGGGTTGACGCTTGCAGGGGTCTGTGATGAGGTGTTTGTTCTTTACCTCAGCTAACTGCCAGCTCTGTTTCCAAGAGTCTGGAACAGAGAAGTTCAGTGTAGGCGTAGGGGACCAGATTGGGTGACGAGACGTCAAGCGTTGGACAGGGTGGGCGAAGATCTCCGCGTATATTGGCAGGTCCGGTCGAGCGTAGACGTGGGAAATGAACTTAGATGATGCCGCATCCCGACGAATATCTGGCGGGGTGATGTTGCTAAGAACTGGCAGCCATGGAACCGGGGTGGAACGGATGGTTCCAGAAATGATCCTCATGGAGGAATGTAATTTGGAATCGACCAAGTGGACATGGGGGCTACGGAACCATCCTGGGGCACAGTATTCTGCAGTGGAATAGCATAATGCCAGAGATGATGATCGTAGTGTGGAAGCGCTCGCGCCCCATGAGGAGCTGGCCAGTCTTGCAATGATATTATTCCTCGCGCCCACCTTTGCTGCAGTTTTTATGAGATGTTTGTGAAATGACAGAGTGCGATCGAGAGTAACACCAAGATAGACTGGCTGGGCTTCATGCCGGATTCTCGTATCGCCAAGCTGCACATTAAGCTCACGTGAGGCCGAGGCATGGTGTAGATGGAAAACAGATGATACCGTTTTTGCAGTGCTAGGGATTAGTCGCCATTTTTTACAGTAATCAGATATCAGAGACATGTCTTTCGTGAGTGTTTCCTCGAGGATGTCGAACTTGGATGCCTGAGTTGCACAGCAGATGTCATCGGCGTAGATGAACTTCCTTGAAGAAGTTTCTGGGAGGTCATTGATGTAAATATTAAATAGCGTAGGAGCCAGAACAGAGCCCTGGGGGAGGCCACTTGAGACAAGTCTCCATCTGCTAGACTTGTCACCCAGATGCACCCGGAATCTTCTGTTTTGGAGAAGAAACGATATAGTGTTGGCCATCCATGGAGGCAGGCATCTTGAGATCTTGACTAGGAGACCACGGTGCCAGACCGTGTCATAGGCTGCTGTGAGATGAACAAAGACAGCACCCGTCTTTAAATTCTTGTGGAATCCATTTTCAATGTAAGTTGAGAGGGCCAGGGCTTGTTCACAGGTAGATCTTCCTGGGCGGAAACCAGCTTGGGCGGGTGATAGGAATTTCTCTGTAAGAGGAGAAATACGTGACAGAAGCAGCCTCTCAAGGAGTTTGTAACACACGGAGAGGAGAGAAATTGGTCTATAGCTTGTTTATCTTGTCCATCTCCAAAACTCTCTCCCTTTACACTGTCTGAACTGGAAGACGCTTTGAAGAGGGTTAAACCGGGAACGGCTGCTGGCTATGGTAACATCACCTCAGAACTCATTCTTAACTTGGGCCCCGAGGCAAAGAAGTGGCTCACTTCATTCCTGTCCCACATCTTGGAATCTGAATCTATGCCCAAAATTTGAAACCTGAGGTAGTAATCAGTGCTTACTTGGTTTTATTTACAAAAACTACAAAGAAAACACTGTTTATTTCTATGTCAAACTTCTTTGTTTAAACTGTTGAAATTTGTATTTGTTTTTTCTAAATCTCCTTTCTGAATCCGTATGCACCAAGAAACATGCTCACATAATGCAACTAAATATATTCATGCATTTTCCTTTACTTCATTTCTGTCCCAAGTGAAATATGCAGACTTTGCTCTAGTATTTTTTTTTCCACTACCACTTGTCTGCATTATCAGTCTATCCATTCAAACCTGTGCCTATAGTTTCCTTTAGTTTTAGTTCCTACAAACCCCTATAATATGGGTGTACTTTAGCCCTTCAAAATTAATATATATTTTAATGCTGTGAGACGTAGTTTTGTATATAGATCCTTATAATATGATGGGATTATTTATTTTTTCAGCAGTAACTTTATTTTACTTTTAAATATTTCATCCCTTTGTGTAGGCTAGAGACAGAGAGAAATTCAAAGGGAAGGGAGGAGGAGAGGGGCAGAGAGAACGAGAGAGAGACTTACAGTTCTGCTTCACCACTTGTGAAGCTTCCCCCTGCTGTAGGTGGGGGGCCTGGGGCTTGAACCCAGGTGCCTATGCACTGTAACACACACAGTGTACTGGCCGTGTCACCGCCTGGCCCACTTTAGCTGTGATTTTTTAAAGTGGTATTAGTGAAAATGTATGCAAAGTTTTTCTACTAAACATTTATTCAGTGTATATTAAAAATTACATAAGCAAGGTTTTTTTTTTTCAGTTTACAAAGTTGGCTTGCTTAAGACCTTTAGAAATTCAGCTCTTCCACTATTCTGCCAAATGTGACAAAATTCCTCTTTGACAGCTTAATATAGAGGAACCTGCTTTCTATGGAACGAAAATAATTTAGACTTTGAATTTGATAACTATATGGATTTTTTTTAAATTAAGGAATGTTCTTACCTAGTAGCCACTACCTTCAGTGAAATGTTGGAATTCTCTGTCTGTCTTTCTGAACAATGACTGTACTTACTTGTTCCTAAGTCAGCAAATATAATGGGAAGCTCTTTTGGGGGTGCAGAAAGTGGGAGGACTGGTTTCTATAACTGCTTCTCTGCTGGACATGCTCATTGGCAGGTGGATCCATACCCTCAGACTGTTTTTATCTTTCACTGTTGGGATAGGGCTGTGGAGAGAGGAGGTTCTAGGGAACATTGGTGAGGTCTTTTGCCCAGGGAGGTCAGGATGGAATTATAGCAGCATCTGCAACTTGGTGGCTAGAAGGTGGTAAGATATCAAGCAGGACAAAATGTTTAATAAACAGGAACCAAAAAGTAGGAATAAAGAAGATGAGAATAGAGGTTTTAGGGTGGAGAGAGGCCAGGAAGTCTATTTTAGGTATGTTCCATACTCCTAGAAGGGGAGAAATGTTAGGGGAAGATGGCCAAAGGGCTCTGAGCTTCAACTTCATCAGGACCCAGAGAGAGAAGAGAAAAGGAAGGACTTTCAGAAATGTGACTTAGAAAGGAAGTGAAGGCAGGACAGTAGAATAAATGGGCAAATATATATAAATATAGGTATTTATAGAAATAATAGTCAACCCATATTTGTGATCTTGGGAGAACTACTGCAGTTTCTAATGGAGGGGATGGAGACACAGAACTCTGGTGGTGGGAATGGTGTGGAATTATACTTGTTATCTTCGAATTTTGTAAATCATTATTAAATCACTAATAAAAAATTTAAAAATTAACCATGGAAAGCTGTGATCTTCTTATAAGATGTATCTATGTATTCTTTGAATAGCTGAGGAAGTCACAGATCTGAAGAGGCAAGCAGTTGAGGAGATGATGGACAGAATTAAAAAGGGAGTTCACCTGAGACCAGTTAATCAGACAGCCAGACCCAAGGCAAAGGTAGGATCATTTCCCCTGTGATATTTTCTTCCTGAAACGTAAAACTGAACATTGATGAAAGTTAACATCAAGACGGTCCAATTTTAAGACGAGACTAATGTGTCATGGGAGTGTGACCTGTGGGAAACCCAAGCCACTGTGGCATGAAGTCACATAAAAATTAGGGTGTTGTTTTTTAGAGAGAAACATGAACTGAGGTACCAGGTGACTAACAATCATTACACTTTTTCTGTCATTCCTTTTGTATTTGTCTTTTATACTATTCACCAAATTTCTAGACAATGGCTGCTCTGTGCCAGATACTGTTTTAGGAAGTGATGGTAAAGCAGTTAAGTAAAGAAAAATCCTTGCCTTCTGGATGTTGGTTATTTATTTGTTTGTTTATTTAGTGTGTGTGTGTGTCTGTGTTTTACCACTAGACCTTGGTACCTGTACAATGACAACCCCTCCACTCCCAGAAGTCATAGTTTTTCCTGTTTTCTTTTTTCCTTTTCTTTTTCTTTTTCTTTTTTTTTTTTCTATAGAGACAGAGAGAAATAGAAAGGAAAACACAAAGGGGAGAGAAAAAGAGAAACAATGACAGCATGACTCTACCACTCATAGTTTCCCATTTGCAGATGTAGACCCGGGGCTTGAACCTAGGCCCCCAAGCTCGGTAACGTATGTGACCCACTAGGTATACCACTGCCCACTTCCTGCCCAATCCATCCCCCAAGTTTTGGGGGGTGGTGGTGGGAGGGTGAGGAACCTTTCCAAGGGGAAAATTCCATATCTCTGTATTGTCAGCTGTCACCTAATCTAGAGCACAGTGAGCTTCCAGGATGCAGAAGTACCTGACTCCTCGTTCAGCACGTCCCTTTCCACTTTGTGTGTTTGTCCCATTTAAAGAATCCAGGTAATAGAGGTCTCCACATTTTTCTGAAAAAGAAACAAACAAAAAGGTTGTTGTTGCTGTTCTCCTTTTCTGACTCCAATGAAGTGTCAACATGTTGGCTGCTTTTCTTCTTCTAAGCCAAATTTTATGACTGCTGTAACTCCCAACGAGGCCCTTCTTGCTTCAGTGTCATCAGGGGTCATGCCTGGTGTAGTGCAAGCTCTCTGGACTTTCAAAACTGCCCCTTTGTCACAGGCAGGCCAGAGGCTATGGTGGCCGGGCTCTTGGTAGGGCTGTTGGAAAGGAGGAGGAAAAACTCCACTGCAAGAGGAGGTTTCCATCCAGTGGAAGGAATGGTCAGCCTGCCTCATAGAGAAGTGGAGTCTTGTGTTAGTGTTCTGAAAGCATAGTTGAGGTTGGACTCAGTAGAGTTGGCAGAGCGACTGAGCCTTCAGCACCAACTGTTACCACTGTTGGCTGCTGCTGTCTAGTGAGTGAGCACAGAGCACTGTCACTGGAGCGGAGGGCCTTGCATGCTCTGCTTCCCAGACTCTTTCCTCCACAAAACAGGGTCGGGAAGAGAGCCACCTGCCCCATCTGAATCACAGGTTTTGTTGTCGGGATTAAATACAATAAAGCTTGTAAACACGTTAAAATGCAGGGTCTCAGGGGAGCCTCTGAAAAGAATGCATTTTTTTTTTTTATGACTTTCATGTCCCAACCATTACGGAAAGAAATAAACGAAACCAGGCTATTACTGGAGCAAAATGCATTGTCAAACGAAACAGAAATCAGACTGGAGAGAAGAGATGTCAAAAAACTTCTGAAATCATAAGCAATCAGTGTTCTGTCTGCACTTTTCATTTTCAGAACATCACTCTGTCCTTTCCCTTTTCTTGCTGCGACTCTTCCAACAGTTACACATTATTTAATGTCCACTCACACTCCGGAAAACAACTGACCGAGGACCAGTGGACAACTGGGTTTTGTGCTGGTAATCCCTCAACTATGATGTAGTAATAGCACTGAGTTACCTACCTGGCGAATAACCTTTAAAACAAGTAGTCACTGCATGGCTGAGCGTCCACCCTTCCCCCATTGCCCTCAGCGCTTTCCTGCAGTGGCTCAAGTGTACTTGACCTGGGCTCCCAGAGTTTGATATAAGGGCATTGGGCAACCAGCGTGGTGTGGCGGCATTTCTGAGGCTACCCGGAGCTACAGCACTTATTCAGAAGTCACGCTTTGCCACCTGAACAGTTTACCTACACAGGTCAAACCTGCATGGAGAATATTAATCGGACTGGATGTTTTCTAAATTCCTTGGTGGTGGCAGCCGTGCTGGTGCCGTTAAATAAGTGTCTGAGAGCTCACAATGGCACTTAAGGCTGGCTGCTGGCAAGCATGTGTCACAGAAAACCTTGGCTATGGGAATGGAAAGCTTTCATCTAGTCTGTAAACAAGCAGCAACCTGTCTCTCACTGTCTGTTTAAAAAAAAAAAAATAGAATGGGCAGTGTACTACACAGAGACAAGTTTTTCACTAATACCACAGGGATCTCTGGTCCAATGAGTGGAGTTTGATAGTAATTCTGACTACAGTATAATGTTCAAAAAACAATTAGAATGGGACACTGTCCTCCTCTTATCCTTTGAGATGGAAGGATTTTCGATGCTATTGATCACTTTCCATATTATGAGAAGAGAGAATAGAGACTTAATCTCTTTTCCAGGGATGAAGATCCCCTGCTTCCTTTCACTGAGTTCTGCAGGCTTCCTCGTCTGCTCTAGGCTTTGTGAAAGGAAGTGGTACAGGGGAGATCAAAGATCTTTTTTTTTTTTTTTAATCTTTTTCATTAGTGCCTCCTGCTATGTTTTCCCTCTAGTAAATTAGTCCAGATATCTACCCAGACTGTTAGCTAGTGTAGGTTAGGCGGATGTTACCTAGAACTTCCTATCAAATACATTTTAAAAATATTTTATTTATTTATTGGATAGAGAGAGAAGAAGGGAGGGAGAAGGAGAGAGAAAGGGACATACCTGCAGTACTGCTTCACCATTTGCATAGCTTTCCTCCTGCAGGTGGAACCAGGGGCTTGAACTTGGATCCTTGAGCATTGTAGTAATTGTAGCATGTACTCTCAATCAGGTGTGCCATTGCGTGGCCCCTCAAATACATATACTTTCATCATCGCTTGGGCTTTAATACTCCTGGCTGAGTTTTTCAGAAAGAGAGAGAGAGAGAGATACCACAACAGTGAAGCCTCTTCCCCCAGTCATAGGATTGAGGCACCTGGGTTATGTGTGTGGCAAAGCAGGTGCCCCACTATCGTATGAGTCCTCCTCCCCTATTTTTAGGATTTATTTTTTGAGAGAGAGAAACCAGTCCAGTACTCAGTTTTGGCTTATGGTGGTGCCGAGAATTAAACCTGAGATGACTGGGGCCCCAACATTCATGTTTTGTGCACTAGCATGCTAAGCTGTAACCCTAGTCTCAAATCATGATGTTTATGATATGGCCAGAAGGGAACCTGTAGGCATGACCCCAGACTCCAGGACTGCCTTCCCTGAGGTGTAGCTCTGATTGACAATCAGATGAGTGACTGGGCGACACACCTATTCTCTGATGTCTATCCAACGGTGCTCTGATTCTCCTGGAAGCCAGGTACCTGGCTGGCTCCTGCCGCTGTGAAATCCTGAAGCAAGGCGTGCTGGCTTTTGCTGCAGCTCATGGAGCGGAGAGAGCTTTTCTGCCCTGTTCTGCTGCCTCCTCTGTAGACACATTCAGATACCCAGGCCTGCAAGTCGAGAAAACATTCTAGTAAACAATTCTAAATTATATGGAATTGAATCTTTGAAATCTGAAGTCAGGTATTTACAAAGACTCCCTTCCTCCTGCCAAGGATATGCAGCTCAGTGCTGGTATGATTCCACCATTTCCATAAGCCTTTCCCCCCCCCCTTTTTTAATAGAGGGTGAGAACTGCAAGAGGTAGAGAGGGAGAGAGACAGAGAAAAAGAAAGACACCTTAAGGGGCCAGGTGATGGCACATCCAGTTAAGCACACATAACACCATGAAGAAGGACCTGATGTTAAGCTTTCACTCCCCACCTGCAGGAGGGAAGCTTCAAAAGCGGTGAAGCAAGTCTGCAGGTGTCTATCTTTCTCTCTCCCTCTCTGTCTCCCCTCCCTTCTCAACTTCTCTCTGTTCTGTCAAATGAAATAGAAAGGAAAATATGGCCTCCAGGAGCAGTGGATTTAAGACCAAGCTTTAGCTATAACCCTGGTGGGAAAGGAAGGAAGGAAGGAAGGAAGGAAGGAAGGAAGGAAGGAAGGAAGGAAGGAAGGAAGGAAGGAAGGAAAAGGAAAGGGAAGGGAAGGAAGGAGGGAGGGAGGGAGAGAGGGGAGGGGAGGGAGGGAGGAAGACACATAAAGCACTGCTCCATCCTTCATGAGTGGTTCCACTCTGCAGGTTGGGAACCAGGAGCTTAACCGTGGCTCCTTGTGCATGCTAATCTGTGTACTCTACTGCTTGAGCTACCTGGCCCATTCACCAGAGTTTTTCTGGGATGACAAGTGATAATAGAGTCAGATTTAGAAGATGATGATTTGTGTCCCTTTGTTTTGTATATCCTAATTTACCATTTAACTGCCTTCCTGCACTAACCTGTGTCATATTTTTCCTAACCTTAAACCATAAGACCTAATTTTAAAAAGTAGTCATTACATGCTGCCACCACTTTGTCACATAAAAAAAAAAAAATACTTGTTTAATTTTCTAAAACTGAATTACTCAACATTGTTTTTTTTCTCCCCCCTCACAATTGTAGCCAGAATCTTCAAAAGGTCCTGACAGTGCCGTAAATGAACTAAAAGGAATCCTGGTAAGAACACATCTTAGGTTTGCTCTTGGGTTAATTAGGCAATTTGAAAACGCTGTTTTAAGTGTCTGTTTTTGTGAGTAATTAGTTTTAATGTGTTGTGTTACATTATGTCTTTTCTTTTGAGATTTTGCTCAATTGTCCTACTCGGTGGCATGTGTTAATGATACATCAAGACTTTGCTGTTTCTCTTCTAGAAGGATGGTTACACCTTCACCAAAACCATTGCTTCTTATTCTTGACTTTTATACTTTATATTGAAGATTCAAGATACAGTTTGACCTGATATGAAATCATGCTTATTAATAACAAGTACACACAGTAGAGTTCTTTTATTATTTTTTAAAGCTATTTTTATGAGAGAGAAGTACTGTAAAAAAGAGAAACCAGAACACTGTTCAATTCTGGCTTACAGTGGTGCAGGGGATTGAACTTGGGACTTTGGAGCCTCAGGCTCCAATGTCTTTTTTTGCATAACTAGTATGCTATGTCACCCTCCCACCTTAGAGTCTCACATTGAAAGTATTTAACTCTGGCAGCTCAGTGTAAATTTGAGCTCCTACCCAAATATATTAGGATTAAGGTCACAGTCTACTTTTTCTCACAGTTAAAAAATATATATTTGATAAGCCACTGGAGACTAAACTGAGAGTTCTTTTTTATAATGCTACTAATTTCATTTTCTAAAGGTCATTCCCTTTAAGCTGGAGAAGATGCTTTATGCCCATCTGTAAGTCTTAATTCTTTTCCAAGTGTGAGCCTTTGCCAACAGTAAATGAGTGCTGCCCTGTCAAAAGCCTCACTCAGAAAATGTTTCAGATTCTAAGCACTATTCTCAGGTCCTGTTGCAATCTCAAGACCAGTTATTACGCACAGTAAGTCAACCCACATGGGGGCGGAGGTACAGAACCAGTATTCCCCTGTTTGTTGTTACTGTGCTAATTATGCATTGTGTGTAGATATCCACATAATTGTGGTAAACAACATTATTTCCATCAAGCATAAAACAGTAGAGTTACTCAAAATGACTTAATTAGTTTGCTTTAGTTCTAGGTAAGTGGAATTAGTGCCCCAGAGAGGTATATCACTGGCTAACAGTGGTGGTTTACCTACAGAATAAAGTATTAAAATGATTGAAAAAGTATGTGCTTCAAAGTATAGTATTACCTAATGATTTCTGTGATGACTACATTTTATTGTGAAATGTTCTTGTTAAGGTGAACTCCTTGAAATAGTCCCTTTCTGTTGTTGATGATGCTACATTATAATGCTAATTTCTGAACTTCAGAACAGATTCTAAAACAGAGTTCTTTTTTTTTAATATTTATTTTATTTATTGATTCCCTTTTGTTGCCCTTGTTTTTTTTTTTTTTTATTGTTGTAGTTATTGTTGTTGTCGTTGTTGGATAGGACAGAGAGAAATGGAGAGAGGAGGGGAAGACAGAGAGGAGGAGAGAAAGATAGACACCTGCAGACCTGCTTCACCGCCTGTGAAGCGACTCCCCTGCAGGTGGGGACCCGGGGTTCAAACCGGGATCCTTATGCCGGTCCTTGTGCTTTGTGCCACCTGTGCTTAACCCGCTGCGCTACAGCCCGACTCCCTCTAAAACAAAGTTCTAATCATCAGTAAACGAGTAAGCTATACTGAGTCTTACATTTTATTTCAGTTTTACTTTGTTTTATTTTATTTTTACAACCAGAGCACTGCTCAACTCTGCCTTATGGTGGTCAGAGACTGAACCTGGGATTTGGAACCTCATCAATCCAAGTCTTTTTACATAGTCATTAATGTTATCTCCCCACCCTCTGAGTTTGACTTTTTTTTTTTTATAAACATTTATTTATTCCCTTTTTTTGCCCTTGTTTTGTTGTTGTAGTTATTATTGTTGTTGTCGTTGTTGGATAGGACAGAGAAATGGAGAGAGGAGGGGAAGACAGAGGGGGGAGAGAAAGATAGACACCTGCAAACCTGCTTCACCACCTGTGAAGCAACTCCCATGCAGGTGGGGACCCAGGGAGTTCGAACTGGGATCCTTCTCCAGTCCTTGCACTTTGCGCCACCTGCACTTAACCTGCTGCACTACCACCTGACTCCCTCAGTTTGACTTTTAAAAAAATATTTTATTTACTTATCTACTTGCAGAATAAAAACAGAGAAATCAAGAGGAAAGAGGCAAATTGAGAGGGAGAAAGACACTTGCAGTAGTGGTTCACTACTTGCAAAGATTCCCACCTGTAGGTGGGGACTTGGAACTTGAACCTGGGGACTTGGAACTTGAACCTGGGTCCTTGGAACTTGAACCTGGGTCCTTGCGCATCATAATGTATGTGCTGAACTGGGTGCACCTCTGTCTGGCCCCAGAAATTTGACTTTTAAAAATTAAGATATTTGTAAGAACCAAGTGTGTGTGTGTGTTGTGTGTGTGTGAGTGTATGTGTATTTGATCATCTAAGATATCCCTTTAATAATGATGGGTGATAAAATGTATGTCTTTTAACCTGGCTTGTAAGGCTCAAGGCTTAATCATATTCACTATAAATTTATGCCACTTCAAAGAGAATTTTATAAAATAGCTTTTTGTGAAATAATCTGTAGAATTTATAATTCATCTAAGTTTTTTTTTTTTTTTTTGGTTTTGTTTGTTTGGTTCACTGGGGCTTTGCATATGTGTGATTTCTCTACTCGGTACTGATATCTTTAAATAGAAAAATAGAGAGAAAGGAAAATACACCATAGCATGGAAACTTCCCCCAGCCCCCTTACACTTCTCCCAACATAGCACTTCTATGTGGAGTGCTTGGGGCTTGAACCTGGGGCTGTGCACAGGGCAAAGCAGATGTTCTGCTGGCTGAGCTGCCCTAGTGCCATTTTTTTTGGGGGGAGGAGTTGTAATTTCTCCTCTTTACCCTGGTCCTATCATTAGATTTCTCTACCTTCTTTGTTAATGTACCACAGATAACTTTTATTCCGTCAATATTATTTATTTGCTTTTTTTTTCCTTTTTAAATGGAACTCTTTTAAGTAGAACTTTGCCAAATGATAAAGGAGAGGGATTATATGTAACTCGCAGTCACTTGGAGCCAAGAACCCATAAAATTTATCAGAAGAGAAACAGAGAAAAAGGAAGCCCTTTTTTTTTTTTTTTTTCTGGAACCAAGGCTTTATGCATGCAGTTTTCCCCTGCTCAAGGTTGGACCATGAATATAGTTTGCTACCTGGTAAACTCTCAGCCCCAGCTTTGCATTGCATTGCTCTTCCTGTTCTGAGAAAGGTCAAGTGAATTATAATGGTTATCCGGGAATTCGAGATTTGACCTATTGTTGAAATTTAGTACTGGGATAGAAAATAAATGTGCAGTGGGGATATATGACATAATGGTTATGCAAAGAGACTCTCATGCCTGAGGCTCTGAAGTCCCAGGTTCAATCCCCCAGCACCACTATAAGCCAGAGTTAAGCAGTGCTCTGGTAAAAATAAATAAATAAAGCAAAACAACCCAACAACAAAAAAATGTTCTTTTTCTGCTTCTTTGTTTGTTTGTTTGTTTTTAAATTTTTGAGGGAGCTAGGTAGGAAAAAACTCACTGTATTTTTGTAGGTTTCAAACTTATTTTTAAAGGGCTGGGGAGATAGCATAATAGTCTTCTTCTTCTTCTCCTCCTCCTCCTCCTCCTCCCTCCTCCTCCTCCTCCTCCTCCCTCCTCCTCCTCCTCCTCCCCCTCCTCCTCCTCCTCCCCCTCCTCCTCCTCCTCCCCCCCTCCTCCTCCTCTCTCCTCCTCCTCCTCCTCCCCCCCCTCCTCCTCCCCCCCTCCTCCTCCTCCCCCCCTCCTCCTCCCCCCCTCCTCCCCCCTCCTCCTCCCCCTCCCCCTCCCCCTCCCCCTCCTCTCCCCTCCCCCTCCCCCTCCTCCTTGCGTTTGCCCTTCTTCCGTAGCCAGTCAACAGCATCAGGTTGAGCCTGATGTAAAGTTTCGAGACCTCCTAGTTACGCAAAGAGACTCTCTCATGCCTGAGACTTCAAGACTTCAGGTTCAATTCCCAGCGCCTCCATAAGCCAGAGCTGAGCCACAAACAAACAAGAACCAATTTTACTTTGAAACTCTCAGTATTGACTGACCTCATTTTTTTCCCTGAGTCTGTTTCAACTTAATTTTGTAAATCTTATTTATTTTGCAGATCAAAATATGTAATTCATTTCTCACAGTCACATAAGGGTTTTAAGGCTTGAGAAACTTCTTGAGTCAGACCTCAGTCATTTAAAGTCACTTTAAGGGAGAATAGCAACTTTAAGAGAATAAATCAATACAAACCATAAACTATGTTCAGTTGCCTCTGAAGCAAAGAAATAAAAAAGCAAATGTAACGAGTCAAAGAAAAATACTTTTAAAAATTAATTTTCAGTTCTTGTTTGAAAATACTCAGTTTTTTTTTCAGGGTCTCCAGCAGTTGGTGAACTATTCCCTTTAGTCATCCAAATAGGGTCATCAGTTTATGAACAATTAGCTACTTAGGGGGCTGAGCTTAATCAAAGTAATTTGATTAAGTAATTTGAAGTAATTTGAAGTGGAAATAGAGTACCACTTTGGGAATCAGGGGAATTAAAGTCAAGCAAATTACTGCTTGATTAATAGGATACCTTTCCCTACTCCTGAACAGACTTTTCTGCTTTTGCTATAAAAAGTTATAAGATATATTCAAAGGAAAAATCACATTACATGTAGCACTTGTTTATCACTCTGAGAGTTATCCAAATGAAAAGCCGAGATTACTGTGAAAGATAAGCTTTTTGATAAAAGGCATCCTTGGAGGATTTGTGTATATATATATATATGGGCTATACATCAAACACACATATCTTTTCCTTAAATTAACTTTAGCCTCTGGGAAAATAGCATAGAATATTCTTGACATTTAAACAATATAGTAATTTCATAAATTACTTGAAATAGTAGTAAGCATATATATATTTTTTTTAAATTATAAGCACTATAGTTGGTAACTTTTCAAAAAGTATCAACACCAGTGATTTTAGAATGGTTCTTGTAACATTTTTTTTACAGTTATCTAGATTGCTTTTTTTTTTATTCAGGAGACTCTCATACCTGAAGCTCTAGAGTCCCAGGTTCAATCCCCTGTACCACCATAAACCAGAGCAGATCTCTGGTAAAAAGAAAACAAACAAGCAAAACTCATTCTATCTGAACATACAGTTCTGTGATAAGTTAGTATATCAAACATTAACTGGCACATAAACCAGTTTGTTTTTAATTAAATTTTAAATAAGCTACTGTAATGCTACATGTAATATGATTTTTCTTTCAGTATATCTTAACAGCTTTTTATAGCAAAAGCAGGAAAGTATGTTCAGGAGTTAGGTAAGGTATCATATTAATCAAATACTAATTTACTTTGATTAAAATATGAGCCTTATCTTAAGCATTTTACACATCAGTTTGGATTAGGCACCTAGCAACAAGAGAACAGAATCTCTTTGGCTCCAAGCTGCTTTCCTGTGATTCTAAGCAGATAGAGAGGGAAAAATACCTTTTTAAGCAAATTATCCTGTGTCATGTAAAGTTGGTAACAACCTGATTTTACAAGTTACTTATTTTTTTTCACTTTGTTTTATAGGCTGAAGAAGAAACCTAAGTTATCATTTTTAGCCAAATCGAATTCTCAGAATCCCTCAAAAAGTTGGGGGTGGGGGAGATAGGATTAGGGCAAGCCTTTAGCTCAGAGATGATAAGGACCAGCCTGGTTGTTGGTCTGGGTGGGGAAAAACTGCCTTTTGACTGTGGCATGAAGCTTAGCAAGTTACACCAAACTTAAGGTTCTGATCAAAAGATTGTGGTTCTCATGGCTTTTCCCCTGATAGCTGTGACACAATTAAGGAGAACTGTTTTAAGTAGTAGCAGTAACAGTAAGTACTTCCTATCAAAGAAAATTGACCACTTGTCATGGTGGGGTGCTAAGTATACGACCCAGTATTCCATACAAGTACCCTACTGGGACTGGAGATGGAGGCCCATAGCTCTCCCTCCATCGCATACTTCTTAGAGGAGGCGGGACAGGGATGAACTGGCCGCGTCTTCCTCTGTCATCTTGAAAGTCAGCAGGGTCACAGCTTTATGGCTTCTCTTGTGTCCTTCAGTTTTCTTCTCCATCTTGAAAAATCCATACATGCCTCCTCAGCTAGGAAGGAGAGCAGTGCTCCTCCAACCCTTCCTCACCGCACTTATGATTGTAACCTTTCCTCTTTCGCACTGAAGTCAAGGTGTGCTCAGGGCTACACTTCCTTGGAGAGGCCATTGCAGAGCCTTCCGTGCCATCTGTGGCCACCATGACACCCTTGTGACAAGGTGTGCAGCCAGGGATTTTGTCTCTGAAGAGTCAGCCACCCATTTCTCAGTTGCCACAAGGAATTGTGTTCAATAGCACATAACTGCCGTGTCAGGATATCCTCCTCAGGTGAGTTCAATACATCTGTTCTTTTCTCCATGAGATGGATTAACACCCGTCAAGATCTTCATCATCTTCCACCTGCAGGTACAGTCTAACCACTGGACTGTACATGGTTAGCATGCCAAGAGGTGTCTGGTACTGTTCTGTTCATATGACAGCTAACAACTTCCATCTTCAGTAGCATCTTCTTAAGTGATCCAACATTGTTGAAGCCCCTACATAGATATTTACATAGCAAATTCATTTTTATTTCCTAATTCCATTTAAATTCTGGTAATGCTCTTGTGTTTTGATTTTTATATTCCTTTGTATGTTGTATGAAGACGTGATTAACCTTTTTGTTTCTGTTTTTGTTTTGTTCTCATTTTAGGGGACACTTAACAAATCCACTAGTTCCAGAAGCTTAAAATCCCTTGAGTCTGAAAACACTGAAACTGAGTTAGAAAGGATTTTGCGCCGCAGAAAGGTGACAGCAGAAGCAGATAGCAGTAGTAAGCTGGTTTGAATTCTCCACAGCTTTATTCTTCTTCTCTAGAACATCTTCGTATGAATCCCCTTTCTTCCCCCACTATGCAGTGATCTTTTAAAAATAACTATTACATAGTTTTAATGTGAGTGAGAAGTATTGGATGGACAGAGGCATTCATAAATATGTCCTAAGAACTCTTGTGAATGTTATTTGTTCATATACTTGTCTATTTGCTTATAGGCAACTAGGGTTTTTTGTTTGTTTTTGCAGAGATAAATGGAGATAGGAGGGGAAGACAGAGAGGGAAAGAAATATAGGCACCTGCAGACCTGCTTCACAGACCTGCAGGTGGGGAGCCGGGGGCTCGAACCGGGATCCTTATGCTGGTCCTTGCACTTTGCGCCACCTGCGCTTAACCTGCTGCGTTACCACCTGACTCCCTAGGCAGTTAGGTTTTTATAGCTCTGACTTTAGTTTTTGGTGGAGCCAGAGTCTAAAGCATATGTGATTTCACTATTTCTGGGCTGCTTTTGCATTCAGGTAGAGAGACGGGGTGGGTGGGGGGAGAGATAGCACAGCACCGGAGCAGCCCACTGGGCTATACCACTCCCCATTGGGTGCTGGGGCTCAAACCTGGGCGGTGTGTGTATGACAAGGCATGGCCTACCAGCGAGCTCTTTCCCCAGCCCTTAGATCTGATTTCTTTAAAGCAAGATGCACTTGTGTCCAAACGTTGCTCAGGATGGACTTTGGCAGCAATACAGCAACACGTGTAGGCTCCAGAGTATAGACAACCTGACTAAAAGCCCAGCTCTGCCATTTTCTTACCTGCTTGCCTTTCAGTAGGTTTCTCAGCACTTTATTGCTTCTCTAGAGTGATTAGTCTAAGGGTTAGGTAAATCAGTGGCTCAAATGTTCTCAGCACTGGGCCTTGCACAAAGTCAGCACACAGTAGTTAGTTGTCATCGTAGGAATTACACATTGTACACTTCACACCCATCTAGTTTATTGTCTGTGAAGCAGTGAACCAGGTGAGTGAGGAGTTCCAGTTCCAGTTCTGTCTGTATAAATGACCCTCATCACAAATCTTGGGTTCAAGATTGTGAATTGACAGCATTTTTGTCACTATATGCTAGTGTCTAATCCCAAGACTTGTTTCAGAACTAACTTTATATATCTCCTTTATTTTTTTTCATAGTCTTTGAGTTATCAGATTTCTTTTTTTTTTCCACCAGTGTTATTGCTGGGGCTCAGTGCCTGCATAACAAATCCACTGCCCCTAGGAGCCATTTTTCCTTTCTTTCTTTTTTTCCTCCTCTTTTATATCAGATATGATAAGAGACAATTTGAGAGGAGAGGTGTGGATAGAGAAGGGAAAGAGAAAGAGAGACACCTGCAAACCTGCTTCACCACACCTGAGGCTTCCTCCCTGTGGGTGGGGAGTAAAGTCATGGCAGGGTGTGCCTAGTTATTAAATTTTCCCCTTATGACTGGGAGCCTGGCATTGGAAAACTATTAGAATGGGAAATTACTCAGTGGCCTTAATAGTGGGTTGCACCTTCTGGCTTCAGGGCAGCTCACTCCAGCTAGCTCATCATAATAATTCCTATTTAAATTGAGTCATATTCACCACCTTTAGGCTCCCCGAAAGAGAAGGACATGTTTTGTTAATCAGGTTCTGGTTTTCACCAAAGCATTTACTTAAACAATGGGGGACTTTGGTTCCGTGAATTAAAAATAGTATAAGACCAGTCAAATCATTATTAGGTAAAGATGAAAATTTTGTTTCCCTTTTCAGTGAGGTTGTTTGGAATACTACTGTTAAAATCTTTTAAGAACCCTTCCCTTATAAAAGTTGTCTTGGGGCCAGCTGGTGGCCCACCGAGTTATGCACACATAGTATGAAGCACAAGGATCCCAGTTTGAGCCCCCGGCTCCCCACCTGCAGGGGGGTCACTTCACAAGTGGTGAAACAGGTCTGTAGATGTCTGTCTTCCCCTCCCCTTTCAGTTTCCTTCTGTACTGTCCAAAATAAATAAATAATAAAGTGGCCACAGGAGCAATGGATTCATAGTATAGGCACCAAACCCCAGCAGTAACCCTGGAGACAAAAATAAATCAATAAATACATAAACACATCAGGAAAAGTTATTGTCTCTCAGGAAATTTAAGGGGTGTCAAGAGAGATACTTTTTCCTTAGCTATTGCTCTACAGGCATTTGTCCAATCTTCATAATAAATCATAGTCTCTAACATTTAACCCTGAAAATACTTATGGTAGGTATTTTTTTTTTGAGGAGTGTTCAAATGACCTGTTGTTCTGTTATTTGCATTTTTCCCTCTTAACTTTTTGTTCCTCTGGAAACATTCTTCACTCATGTACTTGGTCAGACATGCAGCATTCACTATTTCTGAGTTAGTATTCTTTTTTGGTTTTAGATGATTTTTTATTTATTTTATTTTATTCCTTTTTGTTGCCCTTGTTTTATTGTTGTAGTTGTGATTGATGCCGTCATTGTTGGATAGGACAGAGAGAAATGGAGAGAGGAGGGGGAAACAGAGGGGAGGAGAGAAAGATAGACACCTGCAGACCTGCGTTACTGCTTGTGAAGCGACTCCCCTGTAGGTGGGGAGCCGGGGCCTCAAACTGGGATCCTTATGCTGGTCCTTGCACTTCACACCACGAGCACTTAACCCACTGCACTACTGCCCGACTCCCTTAGATGATTTTTTTTATGCAATCCTGTAGAAGGAATCCAGTACCACTAAGCCACCTCCTCTGCCCACTTTTGTTGTTGTTCCATGTTATTTTACAGAGAGAGAGAGAGAGCTAAAGGTGGAGAGAGAGGGAGAGAAGACATCAGAGAATTACTCTACCATCCATGGACTTCTTTTGATACTATCATTGATGCCCTTTTGTGGTGACAGGGATAGAAGAACCCAGGTCCTAACCATGGCAAGGGCATGTTGTTTTGCCCATTGAACCACCATCCCCCTGACCCCCAAGTTAGATACCAATGGGAAAAGTAAAGAAACATTTTCTTTTTAGTCAGTATGAAAATCTGATTATTTCAAAGGATGGAAAAATGTAGGAATACATTTTATAGTCATGGTAGAAATTTTATTGTATTCCACTATAGAATGATATTCATTCTATCATTGGAATAAAATTAGAATAAGGTATATATTCAACAGAATAATTGATACTTGGACAGAAAAATAAATATGTAGTTGATAGGGTAGAGAGGAAATACATACTGAAAAGATGTAACTAAGCAAGAAAAAAAAAAGGAAAAGAAATAAGCTTATATACTCATCAACTAGAAAAAGAAAGACCTTTGTTTTACTGTTTAGATGATGAAAATGCTTTTTGTAGCATCCAACTGGAAGAGGTGTTTACCATGTAGGACTTTCTATAGATGTCATGGAATGACAGTGAAAATGCTAGTAGTGGAGGGAAATAAGAAGCTTAAATGGCATTGCTGCAGGGTGGGAGCAAGTTACAGAGATGAGTTCACTACATTTAGGCCTCTGATCTACTTGAGCCTGAGATTTTGCTCTTCTGTACACAAAAGCTCCTGGGAAAGCAACATACGGGGGCACAAAGTGGAAAAAGGAATCATCAATAGAAAGACAGAGACAGCCTGAGGTTGGTAGAATTCAGATCTCAGTCAGGTGGCATCTCTCCTGTGGGCCAGTAAAGCACCTTTTGTTCCTCAGATTTCTTCTGAGGGACCTAAACTGATGTTCCCTTATTTTACTCAGACTTGTGACCTTCCATGCTCACATTTTAAAGAGCAGCAAGTGCTTCTTGGAAAATATTAGGTCACTTGAATAATGCTTGTAAACATCACGCATTTTTCTTTGCTTTTTTTTTTTTTTTTGGTATGTAAGGAAAGAGCTTTGGCTCAGCTCACTCATTCACCCACTCTCCCTCCTTTTGAATTGGCTTCAGTTGCAGAACAAGCAGCAGGCGTTCATGTATTCAGAAAGAGATGTTGCTTTCCTACCAGTACAGATTGTTTAAAGCTATCTAGTGTGGCAGTCAGCAGTTAACCCAAGGGCAGAATCAAGTGACTCTGCAGCAGAGCTTGAATTCAACATCAGGTTTTTATTTTCAGAAACTTGCAGTTGTTGATCCGTTCTGTACACAAATGGTATAGATGAGACAAATGCTTTGTGGGCTGGGACTTTCCACCAGATCACAAGCTGTCATCTCCCACATAGTGGT
This sequence comes from Erinaceus europaeus, assembly GCF_950295315.1. Classification (NCBI taxonomy): domain Eukaryota; kingdom Metazoa; phylum Chordata; class Mammalia; order Eulipotyphla; family Erinaceidae; genus Erinaceus; species Erinaceus europaeus. The sequence goes on from NC_080175.1 coordinate 10,792,786, forward strand.
TAGGCTAAGAGAGCTAAACTACCAGCATGGCAGAACGTTTTCTCAGCCCCTCTAAGATTGGTACACCATATATGGAGTCAATGTGTTACACTGTTAGAATACCTCAGATATTCATATATAAATGTAAGAATCAAATCTCAGAGCCTGATATTAACTTTCAGGAATTAACTAGTCATTTCGGATTATGCTCATGAGTATTTTCCATTTTAGGGGATGATCTGACATTTCTTCAAGGATTAATTAAGAGAAGACTCCTAAATTTTCTTCTATTACTAGTGACTCCTCTCTTGCTTAATCTTTAGTTCTGAATGTTTCTGTACTTTGTGACGCTCCTCATAAATCTGTCTTAGAAGAATTTCTTCTGAAGATTCAAGGAAGACACACTCAAATCTTGCACTGAGAAAAATGTCCAGGATGGGGGCCAGTGGTGGCGCGCCTAGTTGAGCGCATGTGTTATAACATAGTGTGCAAGGACCTGGATTCTACCCCCCCGGTTCCCACCCACCTGCAGGGGGAAAGCTTTAAAGTGGTGAAGCAGGGCTGCAGGTGTCTCTCTGTCTCTTTCCCTTCCTCTCACCCCCTTCCCTCTCGATTTCTGGCTTTCTCTATACAATAAATAGGTAAAGATTTTTTAAAAATAAAAAAGAAAGTATATTAAAAAAGTCCAGGATGTATTTCTAAGCAAAAACAGCAAAGCTAAACAAAAATGTAGTAATGTTGTTCAGTTTCTATGCCCAGAATTTTTAGATTTGATATGCGAGTGATTTCAGTAGCAAGTCATTTTATAGTTTTTCATTTCTTTCCCAAAGAGCATAAAAGCCCAAAAGGTAAACAGTCATACTCTTTGCCACTTGGTTTTTATAGTACTGTGTCTGTATTTTAAGAGGAAATAAATCTACTTACTTCTCAATCACATTAAAATGAAAGTGTTCATAAAAGCTCTTTAATGCTCAAGAAGCCTTCATAAACCTTTTTTTAAAAAAGAGCCTTTTGACATAGTTCTTTTTTTTGGTTTTGAATGCAGAGCTGAATATGGGGAAGAATTAACTCTTGAGAGGCCAAATGGCTCAAGTAGAGGTGTCAAAAAGCCATATTGAGAAGAAAAGAGTTTTCACAAATCCAGTATTGCTAATGACTCAGGTCAGGGAGAGAGGCATGGCCTGGAGTGTTGTGGTTTCTTAAAGGTCTGCACACACAATTTCTCAGCGTACTCTTGATTCATTAAAAAGCAGCAGCACCAAAAAAAAAAAAAAAAAAAAGCAAATCCAAATCAGGGCGTTTTTTTTTTTTTTCAGTTTTAAATTTTAACAAACTTGGCCTTTTCACTTCCTGAGGGGTTTTTTCAACTAATCTGTTATTCAGTACACTATTCATCAGCCTCACACTGAATGATTAAACTTGAGGTATGTGTTTGGTTTTAAGGTCCAACCCGGATATTAGCCACCTCAGAGTCCAAATCCATGCCAGTGTTGGGTTTTATATCTAGTGTAACAAAAACAACCTTGAACAAGAAAACTCTGGAGGCAGAATCCAACAGCCCATCCCCCCCAACACCTGAGCCAGGTGAAGGGCCGTACAAATTGGAAGGATGCACACGTTCCAAGGTTACATTTCAGTAAGTAATGATGCTCCTTACTAAGTAGTGTGTACAAGACTCTGTGTTGACTAACTTGTGTGTGACTTTGTCTCGTTTCTCTTTTGAAAGATTCTGCTTCGGCTAACCCCCTATAGAGACTCTTCTGTCACTTCACGAACTGGCTTTTGATCCTAATTATCTTGCTTAGAGCTTTTATTTCTGGTTCCAAGAAAAAAATGTGTAGAGACAATTCCGGCTTCATAATCAGGTTCTTCTGTCCAAAGAATTCACCAGGCTGACACTTAAGTCAGCATCAGAATATACTTCACCATTCTTTCAAGACTTAAGTCCGGACGGAGGTCATCCCTCTTTCCCGGTTCATAAGTGGCCAAAGAAGATTCCAGGTCTTCAGATGTACTTTGAAGCTGACATTTTCCACAGTTGTGTTTTCTGTTTCTCTGTTAAGGATTTGCCTTCATTTTTTCTCTATCCTGAGAATTAAATGATACCGTGGAAAGACTTACCTATGTAGACTTGCTTGAAAGTGGCACTTGGGTTGTCAGAGTTAATGCTGCTATTGAACGTATTTCAGGCAGATCAGGTGAAGGATCAATTTGTTTTATAACAATGGCAAGCTCTTCTTGGAATTAGTCTGGTTTTGCTTTAGTTCTCTTGCCAGAATGTCAGCTGGTTTGTCACTTAAAGAAAAGGAATAGGTGAGACAAATCAGATCAGCCGAATATTGTAATCACGGTTAATTAAACCTCTGATTTCCTGCTCTATCAGGAGAGAAAGAACCCTTTTTTTGTAGCACTACCTGTCTTAGTTTAAAAGGTGAAGCCTGGACAAATGAAGTTGAAATTCAATTTAGATCTATTTTTGCCAACTGGTATTTTCTTTCACTCCAGCATTTTTCTCATTGGTACTATTAACTTTTTTTCTCCCCTTACAGAGTGAATGGTCTTCTTTTCTGATTTCCAATTTTATCTAATTTCATTGTGTTTGAAAGCACATTTTCCTCCTTGTAGTCATGTGTTTCCTTTCTTTTGACTGGAGTCATTTGAACACTTCTAACAGAAAGATGATCTATATTCATTCTTCATCTTTCCTATTAAATTTGTTAAACACCCAGTTTGACATCCACAGTCTGGCTACATTTGAACCAATATCCAGACACAAAGGCAATTTGGCTGAGACAAGTTCATTTCTGAGAAATGTTTCAGTGTATGTGTGTGTGTATAGATTTTTTTTCCCTTTACCATTTTGCACAGATAATCTTAATCAGAAAATACTGCAACGCCTTCCTCCTTTTGTCTGCCTTTTATTCTCCAAAAGTAAGTGGAAATTACATTTCCAAGAAAGGAAATGAAATAATTGCAGGCCCAAGGTCTGTAAAATGTGTGTTGAATTGACAGTGAAAAGGATCCGTGTGTTGACAGACACAGTTGTTAGATGCCATAAAGACCTATGTGAAGCTCAATTTATTTCTCATCTTGCTTGTTCAATGACTGCTTAAGAGACACATTTTCAATTTAATTTATCTACTTAAAGCACTAACACAAATACTCGGTGCTGCTGTATTAACTTCTAAACTTTGTAACCTAATGCTTGATTATTCCTTTCTTGACATCCTCTAGCTGAAATAACAAATGCTGTATATGTTCTTATTGACTGTCATTTAGCAAAGCAGAGAGCCTCTCCGCAAAATTCAGTTCATCTAAGGTATAGCTAGTCTATGCAAACGAAGCCAGGCATCCTGAGTATGCACTGGGTAATAACTCACTTCCCAAATGGGCGGTACCCTTCTTTCATCTGTGTGCAGACCTAGCTTTTTAAGTTGTAAATGTAAGACCTACATGATTGAACTGAATCTCCTGAAACTGGTCTGGCTGCCTGCCATGGGAAACGTCATATTCAGGGGTGTTTTGGGCTGGCTCTGCCTATTAAATTCACTCTGCTATACTAACACTAGTAGAGGCAGCTCCATTCTTTTTTTTTAAATTTTTTATTAGTGATTTAATAATGATTAACAAGATCGTAACATCACAGGACTACCATCCCACACAGTTCCCACTACCAGAGGTCCATGTCCCGTCCCCTCCATTGGAAATTTCCCTATTCTTTATCCCTATGGAAGTATGGACCCAAATTCTTTATGGGCTGCAGAAGGAGGAACTGGCTTCTGTAGTGGCTTTCTCTGCTGGACATGGGCGTTGGCAGGTTGATCTGCACCCCCAGCCTGTTTCTGTCTTTCCCTAGTCTTTATGACCTTGCACCATCAAAGCATTTTGAAGCCAGATAATGACCCTGGGTTCATACTCCCAGAGGGATAAAGAATAGAAAAGCTATCAGGGGAGAGGATGGGATGCGGATACGGAGTTTTGATGGTGGGAGTTGTGTGGAGTTGTACCCCTTACTTATCCTATGGTTTTTGTCAGTATTTCCTTTTTATAAATAATTTTTTTAAAAAAGTGAAACAGTTCCTTTTCAAACAGCTACTGCACTGTATTAATTCCACCTTTATAGGGGTCAGTGCCACCATGATGTTTCAGGTAAGTAGCACTACTGGCTCATGACAGAGAATTACCATCAAAGGAGGGTACCTATCATATCCTAGTAACTTCTTACAGATTCATCACTGCTGGCACAGATATTTACATACTCTCTCGGCTTTGTTCTCCTTGACCATCTCATTGGTCTGTTCCTAGCCCTTTGCTTCTGCCCTTCTCTCTACCTCTGTTCTTCCCCAATAGCTAGCCGGCTTACCTTATCTCACCTCAGTTCTTATCAGTTCTTTGCTCACATGCCATTGTTTCAATGGCATCTTTTTAAGGTAGACTCTGAGCACCCTACTTCAAATATTAAAAACTGATCTTTCTTTGAATTCCCATTTTCTGGCCCCACTTGCCCCTACATCAGTTGTCTTCTAGCAGCACTGTATTTTCTGCTTATTCTCTGTCCCCTCCTAGGAGGTCAGGAAATTGTTCTCTTTGGTTTATCTCAAAACCCTGGAATAATTCAGAATATCAGTTATGAAAACTGGAACATTATTATTATTATTATTATTATTATTATTTTATCAACTACCCATTTATACCAACCAAATAATAGAAGTTTTTGTTGACTGCTAATTTTGCTTAAAATAAACATTTAAAAGCACTCAAGAGGCATTTACTTCCAGTTCAGTCTTGCATACTTTGGGGATGGTATCATTATTTTTGTTATTTTGGAACTTCAGGCATGCAGGACTCTACTACTTGTGGGCTGGCTTTTTGATTCCTTTTATTTCAAATAGAGAGAGGAAGATAGACCATAACACACGGCACTTCATGTGATACTGGAGCTCATCCCAGAGTGCATGTCCTACTAGATGACATGCGACCCCTTTTCTGTGGTTTTATGCATGCCCACAGAGTATTTGGAGACTGTTCAACTGTACTCAGTTAATGGGAAGGAAGTCTGCTTACTAAAAAACATTTTAAGGCATAAGGGTAGAAACAAAGGTGTTCTCTGCATAAGATCTTAACCAGGGAATTAAATAACTCAAGCTATTCCTGAAAAGTTTTTTTTTTCTTCTGATAATCTCCTAGCATCAACACATGTATATATTCCAAATAATACAGTGATTCCTAATTTTCTGAGTGTCACTAGAACTCTTGGGTTGTCCAAAAAGTCATGATTAATTTTTGCATAGAAAAATATGTCATGACATTTCCAACAGCCAACTATATGGATTCTGCTCTCCCCCAAGAACTTGTGAAAAAGTAGGAGAAACCTTTAATACTTAATTGCAAGGATTAATTAAAACTAACACTCTTGTCACTAGCCTAAGCAAAGCAAGGTATTTCTCAAGAAAAAGGAAGAAAAATGAAAGAAAAAGATAATCAGGACTTAGAGAACGCTAATTGTTTCTATTTCTGTTTTAATAATAGCTTTAGAAATATTTATGTCCTGTTCATTATTTCTGGTAAGTACCTTCTGCCTGGTAATAATACCTTAACTGTAATGGTGAATTGGAATGCATAATGCTGATTTGTTAAAATTGAGATGGAAATTATCTTTGCTCCTACTCCCCCTTATACCATGAGGAGCAAGGAGCTGGCCACCCAAATGGAGAGTATGAATCTGATCTTGTCCTGTGATGTCCCTCAGGCACCTAGAATGATCTGTGAATGTTAAAATACAGGACGGCTCATTGACTCAAGCTAATCCTCGGGTGGCCAGTATAACATAGAGAAAATTCCAAATCATGAAACTTTTAAAGTTAAGAATTACTTTCTCATAGCTGCATTACTTGGAAACCACACCTGTTTTTGTTTGTTTGTTTACAACTATTTTCTTTCTTTCTTTCTTTCTTTCTTCCTTTCTTTCTTTCTCCTATGTGAGATTATAATGCTGGTCCATTACTGGACTTTAAAGGACAAACATCAGAGTTACAAATGGAGATTCTAGACCAGCTGGGTTATCAGCTGGACCAAGTGACCTTGAGAAAGTCTGGTTTTCAAGTTAACTTCTCAGTTTTATCTTCTCTACATTGTGGCTATTCTTGTTCAAAACAGAGGCAGGTCAGTTAGCTTCCTGACAGCTGTAGGACCCCAATAATAGTTCTTTACAAAGGTGATTGCTTGGTAAAGATGCTCATAGGTAAGATAAGATTCAAAGTTAAGCATATATTATGTGCCTACAGCATGTTTCTCAATATAGATTTATCAGAAACGTAAAAATGGAAAATAACTGTTAAGCTGCACCATCAGAACTTAAAATTTCAAATCCAAGTAATTGCCAGTACTCTTGGGGTTAAGAGTTTCATCCCAGCCCTAGGACTTATTGTCCAGATGCTTCTAGACCCATTTGAATTAGAGGTTTCTGATCGCAGAGGAAATAAATAGGGCAGTCTTTCCTATCTCTATATTTTGTTATAGTAAAAGTAAATGAGAAGCAATCCGTGCTTTAGAGCTACATTTACTGGTCATATATATTTTTTCTCCCCTCTTGTTCCCCTTGTTGTTTATCGTCTTTGTTATTGTTGTTAATACTGTCATTGTTGTTGGATAGGACAGAGAGAAATCTAGAGAGGAAGGGAAGATGGGGGGGGGAGAGAAAGATAGACACCTGCAGACCTGCTTCACTGCCTGTGAAATGAACCCCCTGCAGGTGGGGAGCCCGGAGCTCGAACAGGAATCCTGATGCTATGTGTACTTAACCCACTGCACCACTGCCTGGCTCTCGGTATTATATATTATTATATATCTTATATCTTATAGAGAAATGGAGAGGGAGGAGGAATGGAAGGATGGAGAGAAAGGGAGGGAAAGAGGGCTCTGCAGTACTGCAACACTGCTCCACCACTCATGAAGCTTCCTCCCTGCAGGTGGGGGCTTGAGCCAGTGTCCTTGTGCATGGTGACATGTGCTCAACTATGTATGTCACTGCCCAACCCCTTACTCTTCCCATTTCTTAAGACTAAGTTGTGCAATTAAAATACCTTTTACTAAGAGAAGAAAATAGAATTCTGAGAAAGAAGACCAATCTGAACTAGCATAGTGACTTAAAAGTAGCTGGAAAGAAATCATTTTAATACCTCTCCTGCCAAATATCCAATAAAGGGGCAAGCTTCCAAATCAACTGTGGATGTTGGCATATCAGAATACTAGCCTAAGCTACTTTAGTCTTTGATATAAGTTTCATTTACACATTTTTCATTAACTTTGCGGACATATGGAAGAATAATAGTACATTTTAAAATCTCTGTCTAGTAATTGGATTAGGAAGTGCTTTATTAAGTGAGAATCTGATGGTGACACACTCTGTGATTCCAGTTGTTTCCAAGGCATGCATTCCATGGCCCCAAATAAAGTTGATTATTATATCCACTTTATCCTGTACCTCTCTGGGAAGAGTTCTATCTTTGGTCAGTTGCCAATAAGCTCCTTTGAATTTGTGATTAAGTGTCCTTTAGTCATCATGGCTTAGATGATGGCCAAGTGACACACAATCTCTACTATACCAAGGGCAGAACAAGTGGGCCTTCAGTATGGAAAAAGAATTGCACAAATCTTTTTTTTTTAATTTTTTTATATTTATTTTATTTTATTTTATTTTTTCCCTTTTGTTGCCCTTGTTGTTTTATTGTTGTAGTTATTGTTGTTGTTGTTGTTGTTGGATAGGACAGAGAGAAATGGAGAGAGGAGGGGAAGACAGAGAGGAGGAGAGAAAGATAGACACCTGCAGACCTGCTTCACCGCCTGTGAAGCGACTCCCCTGCAGGCGGGGACCCGGGGTTCGAACCGGGATCCTTATGCCGGTCCTTGTGCTTTGCGCCACCTGCGCTTAGCCCGCTGCGCTACAGCCCGACTCCCTGCACAAATCTTAAAAGATTTCAGCATCGGAGTTGATTCTGTGCCCATCTTGTGATCTCACCATCTTGCTTTTTCACTGACCTACAGGTGGCCCTACTCATCACTGTGGAGCTTTGTTCCATGTTCAGTTTTTCTGTTAATTTTAGGAAGGTGAATATCCTCCTAATGGTTACAACCAATTTCATGGGTGCTTTTTCATTTCATCCAGTTATTTCTGTAGCACCTTACTTCAAAAGGGGACTCAGATTCCATTGTAATTCAGTGTGATTGGTAGTGATTTTGTAACTGTCCTCTGCACTGGGTCTTTTTCAAAGGTCCTTTTAAGCCACAATTGTCAAAAGCTCTTGCAGTTAACACTTCTGTAATTCATGCAAGAGCTCCCCAAAACTGAGCTTTATAAAACTCATTTAAATTTCTTTTTTAACTACCATAGGTGGCTAGCATGCTTTTTTTTGGGGGGGGGAGGGAAGGTCAGTACAAGTCACATTCTGCCCTAGAAAATTTTTAAAAATAAAAGCCAACGTAGCAATTAGAGGACTTCAGTTTCAATAGAAAAATGTCTCTTTCCAGTGAAACCATTTTTATTTCAATTTGCATTTAATTTCTAGATCTATGGTGTCTCTAAATACATGTGGCTTTTGGCCCTACACAGATTTACTTTTGTAATAGTTCCTCTTGTTTTATCCATTAACTGAATATGAAAAGGTAGTTGATAAAAGATAAATTTTAGATGTCTCATAGTCAGTGTGATAATCAAACATTTCTGTGAAAGAAAAAAAATACTAATCGCCTTTCAGATTTGGAGTTAAAAGTTAGGATTGATTTTATTGTTGTCTGACCTCTACCCGGTCTCTTCAGCTTTATTTCATTATATCCACTGTGGAACTAGTATACAACAACAAAGTCATGGGATTGTTTTTTTCTCCAATTAGAGCTGAGAATCAGAGCTTTTTATACATGTCTTCAAATAAAAACTGAGCTTCTTAACTTAGTTTTTAGGGAAATTTGTCATAAAATTGATCTCAGCAAGAGATGAATTTGGTTGGCTACATATTATGGAAAAAACAAGGGTTTGTTTGTTTGTTTGTTTGTTGGGTTTTTTTGGTGCCTGTTATGGAGAGGGAGGGTATCTCCCTGTACTTTCCACTATTTCTCTACCAGTCTCTTTGTGTGTGTGTGTGAGTGTGTGTGTGTGTGTGTGTGTGTGTGTGTGTGTGTGTGTCCCTGTTCACAGACACAAGTGTGCATGGTGTGGAAGGTAGAATGGTGGGCACCTTCCCTGTACTTAGTAAACATTTGTTTCTCAGAAGAGACTACCAGTGAACAGAAAGAACTGCATGGAAGTTACTGCTTAATCTGATGTTCTTATACAATTAAAGGATTTGCTCTGCTCTCAACTGTAATCTTAGCACTGCTGAATTGTGTACTGACACTGCAGGAAACAGCTCTGCTTGGCAAAGCCCCATTACAATGCTTCTCCATGTGTGCCTGTACATGGACAATTAAGTTTTAACAACAAAATTAGCAGAGCAACTGAATGTCCTGGAAGTTGAGATCACCTCACTTTGTCTTCTCCCCCCTCCCTGAAGGAGCTATCCTGTGGACTGTCCCAAAGAGCCGCCCCTCTGTTTTCTTCCCCTTGTTCCAAGGTACAGACCGACTTCCTTCTCCCAGACTTGTTAGGCTGTGTTCCCCCTAGTGTTAAAATTCTGTTGAGTAAATCTCAAAATGACTGTTAAAAATGCTGCCGTGTAATTCTCAATTCTATCAAAGAATTAATTGCCTTCTAATATTTCCCTCCAGTTGCAAACACCCATGATTTTTAGGGAATTAGCATAAAATATATCATTTCTGCACAGAGAACCAAATTGCTTTTGGTGCTTTGTAGTTTTTCTAAACAACTTGCTATAGTCTCTGCAGTATTTGTGTTTCCTTTCTTTTGTGGATACGGGAGGTGGGGGGTAATTTTTTTAATTATTTAAATAGAAGTAGTCCACTAAAATATAAATGCAAGGTTAAGTTGAGCTGATTTCTGAAGCCTGATAAACACATTTTCACTGGAAATATACTTAGTGGAACTGTATGAAAATTAGTTCACAGGGTGGTGAAAGACTTAAGTGAAACTTAAGTGAGAGTGGTATGCAGGCACCTATCATAGGGAGATAAGAAATCAGATCCATGCACCGACAACTGCCCTGTAAACCATTATTTCCCTAATAAAATGACTTGAAATAGAAAAATAAAATAAAATAAACAGGAAGAAAATCAATGGAATTCTTTATGCTGTCCCACTTTGAAAGACAACTCAGGGTACCTAGTATAATCAATTTAAAGAAATATCTGTCTTAAAAATAAATTAGCCCTCAAATATAGAATGAAAAGAAGCGTTTCATGCATAGCAACTTGTTTGGAGGTCCAGTCTGTAAATTTCATGGGGGAGACTACTTTCAGGCAGTTAATAGCTGGAGCCTATGTGAATTCTCCACGATGGCTTAAAGTTATGCTGACTTACAAAAGACACTTACCTCAGTTTTAGTGTGTGACCTTTGGACATGTGTACCTTTAAACTCATCAGTCTTAGTTCACAGTGTCACTGCTAACTTGGCTTGCAAGAACAGGCCAGTTTCTTGAGCCTCCCTACCCCAGTGTATTTGGGAATTTGTTTATGTCAAGATTTACCTGGGAGGAGGGAAAACACTGGAATAAGACTTCTGGATGCTCTGAGATGCTGTTTCTCAAAACATCAAATTATTGCTGACTGTAGACCTAGAGATCTTGACTCAGCTACTGCCACTTCTGTTGAGAAGGAATTCTTGTTCATCTTGAAGATAAGGCAGCATCTAGAGGTCAGTGTCAGAGTTTCTCAACCAGTACCAGTTAGCCTTTTTTTTCACAATGCCATAATAAAATTATGTCTTTCTCTCCTCAGATAGAAACAGCCCCTAACTGACAGACCAGTGTATTTCTGGAGCTAAAATGGGGTTTAGAAGTATACACAAAGCGTTTTAAAAAATCAGCCTTGTTCTACCTTTATTACATTAAAAAATATATTAGATTTGGCAACAGCATGGAAAGTTTCAGCTTCTGTTTAAGACTTTATTTGGGGACATTTTAGGCAAGTAATAAGTCAGATAACCTGAAAACAATAGGGCTTCTTGAAAGGAGGAAATAGTAAAGATCTCTGCTATAAGACCAGTACTGTTCACAGATGCAGTTACTGTGTAAAAAGGGCTTATTAAAAAAAATAAAAGGGCATTTTTACACCGGGAGAAATATAAAACTGACTTCCTTTTTGAAGTTTTCCCAGGAAGCTACTTTATAAAGACAAATTTAAATCTTTTCGTCTTCTGTCCTTGAAGGTGGTAAATGTGACTGCAGCTTTATCCGTTTTTATTGTAAATGAAACAGAGTTCAGACCGTCCGACTGTGCGTCATCTCTTGGATGGCTGCCACTGACTAATGCAGACGTCCCACTGGGAGACCAGGGAAGAACTATACTTTGATTCACCAGATTGTGTTAAATAGTCCAGCTGTTGCGATTTGAAAGATAGTTACCTCTGAAGTGAAATAGAAATGAACTTGGCATTTATGCCTTGAACCATTTTTATACTGTTTGACAATCAGCTTTTCAGAGGTAGCATTTTATAAAATAACTCTCACCGCTTAAAAGTTTCATTCACTGTAATGTTCAAAATGTCCCACCTTTATATTATCAGTAAAATTAAGCTTGAGTGATCTGCAGAATTTGCATGAAATAAGCATTTCCCCCCTTCATTTCATGAGCTTTGACTGTATTCTATTGAGCTCAGAACCATGTCTATTAGGGCTCTTTGGGGGCATTAGTTAATTTGAATTGCAGCCGAACTGTTAGCTAGAATGTTGTTGAATATAATTTGGGATGTGGAAAGTTGATTTTTGAAAGGAATTTCATTGAATGCAAACAATGATGTGCTTTTTTTAAAAAAAAAATTAGAATGCTGTACTTTCATCTGGTAGAACACAGTCTGAGAAATTGCAGAGTCCCTCTATAAAGTCAGCCTTGACAATACCATGTGCAATTGTTCTGATTCTTCTGGTACCGGCATGGTTTGGAGTCAAGTCTATCCTTTTTAACAGCATGTGGTCCCACCTGCCCAGGCCTCACTTTTCTGACTTCCTTGTAGTTGAGGAAAAGTAAGGGCTGCCTTTTTAAAAGTACAACTTAGGCATCAGGCTTCAAAAAGTACACAGATTGATACGTCTCTTTCCTTTTATTTTGCATTTTTGTCTTGGTTTTGGCCTTAAAGTAACCTTTGTGCAAATGATCAGCCATGACCTGTAAAAATATTAGTATATTGTTGTACCCCTCCTACCTTATGGTTTTGTTCATTAATCCTTTCTTAAATAAAAAATTAAAAAAATATATTAGTATATTGTGGGAAGAAGAAATAAATATTGGACAGGAAGCAAAAATGGCTATATTTACCCTTTGTCTGTTATTGTCAAGTTGTGTTCCCTGAAAAATTCATTTAGCTTACTCTTCTCTGGCATCTTCATCTGAGAAATGGGAAGCTTACACTAGTCCATTTCAGGGACCCCTTTCAGCCTGACATCCCATAATTTTAACCTTACTTTGTATCGGCTGTAATTTTTTGTTCACTTAGAGGTTTTATAGTATATCCAAAATGAGCTGCCATTTCTTATTATGATTGTTACACTTGAAAGTATTGTAGTAATTACACTTAGATGCAGAATTAAAGTGGAGAAAAAAATGAACCAAGTATTAATATGCTATAGGTCTTACTGGATCATTGCAGTTGAGTACCTTGGAGGAGAAGCTTCAGATTTGCCCTTTTAGAAGCAGACACACTGTGTGCCTGGAGTAAGAGTCTGGATTCTTTTTTTTTAACTAAATAATCAATTTTATTTTGTTTTTATTTTTGATTTATAAAAAGGAAACACTGACAAAAACCATAGGATAAGAGGGGTACAACTCCACATAATTCCCACCACCAGAACTCCGTATCTCATCCCCTCCCCTGATAACTTTCCTATTCTTTATCCGTCTGGGAGTATGGACCCAGGGTTATTATGGGGTGCAGAAGGTGGAAGGTCTGACTTCTGTCACTGCTTCCCCACTGAACATGGGCAGTGACAGGTCGATCCATACTCCCAGCCTGTTTCTCTCTTTCCCTAGTGAGGCAGGGTTCTGGGGAAGCGGGGCCCCAAGACACATTGGTGGGGTCATCTGCCCAGGGAAGTCCAGTTGGCATCATGTTAGCACCTGGAACCTGGTGGCTGAAAAAAAGAGTTAACGTATAGAGCCAAATAAATTGTTGACTAATCATGAACCTAAAGGCTAGAATAGTTCAGATGAAGGGTTGGGAGTTCTTAACACTGTCAGTGATGAGGCTTTCTGACTTTTCTCATAGGATGGGAATGGAGATAGAATGAGGGCTAAGGGGGAGTCCTCTTGTTCCAGAAGGAATCTTGGACAATTTCGATGGAGAAAAAATAATGGACCTATATATGTCAAGTCAGGAGGAGTTATAGGTCTAGGTCGGGGTGTGGGGGGGATACCTTGAAGGGAACAGACTTTAGTTCTGCAGTTCTAGAAGATGTAACTGGAAACAGAGAATCAGAATGAAAGATGCTGCCAGAATTGACCTATGGAATCATAGTCATGTTCCTAGCGTCTCCTTGGTAAAATGCCTGGAGCTATGGAGGAAGCAGGGCAGAGGCAGAACTTCCTGCTTCTTCTGTTCTCCTACAGATAAACTTTATGGTCATAGGCCAGGCTCTTCACCTCTTGGAACCTCTCTTTCCTCTTCTGTAAAAGGACAGACTGCACTGGGTGACTACCCTGGTAGTAGTCATTGACCTTGAGAAACCAGTTACTCTGACTCTCAGCACATGTATTTAGAGAAATTCGCCTGCCCTGCTAAGTCCAGTGACAATCAACCAGAGCGTTCTTAAGACTGTAGCCTCAATAATAGATAACTCTGCAATTGAGAAGCTGACTTCAGGGAAGAAAAACAGTCCTAGTGGCTGAGACAACTGCAGGACAAGTTCAGCCTGAGAATCCAAGCTTTCTTGAGTTTTTCAGTCCAATCAGCATTCATTTCTTGCTTTTGTGGATTGTGGCCCCCTGGGAGCACTTCCTGGATGTTTTCAACCTCCAGCTGATGAAGAAAATTCTTTGTGGGATGTGTTCAATACATCCTTCACCTGCAGACACTCATGGGCTCATGAGTGGCTCCGTGGTAGCTCTACAGAAGTGCCAAAGGTCAGTATGAGTTGATGGAGGCGGCTCGATCCTGAATGAGAGGAACACTTCCTTTGCATGCTTAGAGCAAACTGGCTGGCTTGCGTAACAGTAGGCCCGAACACAAGATGGTGGAACCAGAGGTCACCTGCAGGCTTTGTTGTGGCTTTGGTTGGATTAACTTGGCTAGGCTGGCTGCTTCATTCCCTAGAACTCGTTTGCAGGTTAGAGCTGAAATTTGCATGAGATTTTGAAGGCCGAACAGAAATGCGGTAAACTGTTTTTTGTTTCTTAAGGCTTCAGGCAGGCATTGTCACTATTCATGCATGTTGTCACTGGTTGGCTTATGGCAACAGCTTCTCCACATGCATGTGCAGCTCCAGTGAATCAGGATGAGAGATGTCAAGATATAGATAGAGCTCTGATCTGTCTCCAGTCTCTGTCCCTTGTCATGTATCTCCCTTTTCGACTGTCCATACTATTGACCTCAGGCCCAGCATCACATGCAGAGGCAGCAGACTTAAATAGATGACCAGACTATACCCTCCACTGCCTGAGCCCTAACTCCCCGAATCAACCTTTTACGCTGTGCTCAGAGTGGTTCAGCTGTCTGACTGAACCTATTGCTACAGTATGGGTCAGAGAAAAGTCAAACCTGAAACCTCTGGGGAACTGTATCCTGTGCTGATTCTCAGAGCATTGCAACAACAGACAACTTGAGGCATGGTTCCCTGACCAAAGTGGATGGTGGTAGCAATTGTGTTTTCTAATGCCAAGTGAGAAATAAAGGCCAAAATCAAGGCGGGGTGGGGGGAATCTCTCTTCAGTACTGTATAGCTTTACATTCCTGTTCCTGGCCATTTCTGCTTTTCTCACCCCAAAGATAACAATTAGGTGATGGTACCTATGATAATCACATGACACTGTTAGCTAGTGGAGTGGTTTTCAAGGAAATGGTCAAACCCTATCTCTTGTATTGAGTAGAAAGCGATTAGAAAGGGGGGGCTCTGGGGTGTGAGGTTTTTGCACCTGTGACTGGATCACGTGGGTCACTTTCTTTCTGTAGTTGGCCCTGTGTTTTCTCATTTCTGTTGTAAAAGAAGGACCTTCAGGAGGCTGACTCACAGCTTCGAGTCTGTCCACTCCTTCACAGTTCATCAGTTTTTGCTTCAATACTTATTCCACAAATGAATCTGTGCCAAATGCTGCAGTCACAGCTGTGAACAGAGTTCCACCGTCCCCGTCTCATGGATGCTTACATTTCATCTGAAGGCACATAGCCATTAAGCACCTAACTGCACAGTGTTTAACTGTAACTGTGGGGAGTTGAAGCAGGAGGTCGTAAGAGGTCTCAACCAGCAGAGGGACCAGTCCTAGGAGTCCGAGAAGAGGAGACATAACATCCTGGGAGAGGGCTGGGGGGAGTAATGGGCTAGCCTTGGCTGGAAGTTCACCAGCAGATGTCCTGACATACAGAGCTGTGCTAACAGTGTGCTAGGAGGAGTTAGCATCCAAGATTTTGCTAAGGTAATCCTGGTGAGCCTCTGCACAGCCCACTACATGTCCATCGGTCCTCAGGCAGTCAGCAGCCTAGAACCTTCCAGTGGTGACATTTGAGCAGACAAGTTTCTTCCCCAGATAAAGATGTATCAGGATGCTTCTGTTTCTACAAGGAACTCAGAACCCCTTGAACTTGAGATACAGTCACATTTTGGAGAAAAGGAAAGGAGGAAAAAAAAAAACAAAATAACTTCTCAGTGTCAAGAAAAGCCTGTATCGGGAAAGCAATAAGAAATGTCTCAAGAAACACAAGTCTCCTGTATAGAAAAAGCTTCTGGTAGCAGCCCTCAAGCTGATTCTCTGGACTGTCCCATTTGCCCTTCTTCCTGCCCTAAGCCCTCCCCAGGCCTAACCAGATTTCTTCTAGTCAGTCATAGAGGCAGCTGGCATGGGGTGACTCACTTCCCTCCTCTCTACAGAGCTTAGGGAGGGAGCCAACTGGCTTCTTTCAGTACAGTGAGGGTGGGACAGAGGTCTGGGTGGCAGGCAGTGGGGAGGTGAGCTCAGCAAATCCATGAGCTTTGCACTTCCTGAAAAGAGCTTGTAATTAAGCAGGTAGGTGCATTTGGCTTTTTTACACTTCAGTAGTTAATTGCTTCGACTTTTTCCACCTTCTTTCTTCTGGGCCTTGCGCTACTAATATGTAATCTAATATCTTATTTTTTAATGGCTAGCACCTCAAAGACTACTTTGTGCATGTTAATTAAACTTAGAGCATTTGGGGTGCTTTGTTTGTCTGAATCCAGATATATAAAAGATGGCTATTTTTTTCTCTGCTTTTTTAAAATTTTTCATCTGTGTGTGTGTGTGTGTTTAACTGTTCATCCCCTAGGCCTCCCAGTAACACTGGATGCAGGGAAGAATCCACTAGCAACGGGAAACCTGCTGAACCAGTTGTAGTTTTAGATCCGGTTTCTGCACACGAACCGCAAACCAAAGACCAGGTGGCTGAAAAAGATCCAGCTCAGCGCAAGGAGGATGAAGGCAAAATCAACCCAGATTACAAAGAAGCAAGCACTGAAAAAACCAGAGACACAGACAGTTCCAACTGCTGATCCGGCAGCCAGAAGACTGATACGTTCAAAATTCCTTTTCAATAAGTACATGGTTGGGTCTGTGTTGGCAAGGGCTGTAGACATTCTGTTCTTGTCTCTGAATTCAGAATGCAGGTAGTTTTCTGCTGTCACTTTCCTAAGTCATTCCCCTATAAACATAATTAGCTGTTTATCAAAGCACATGATCTTAGTTGTTCTTGTTTTTTATCTTTATAAGAATAAGATTCTTTTTCATAGTGGCTGTACTAAGTGTGACTTCCTTTAGAAGGTTACGGGACATTCAGATGAAGATCCCTTTTTCAGTAATACACATGCCATTCGTCAAATACAAATTGCTCAGAGTCTGCAGCACTTGGAGGTAATAGGGTGAACTGAACTGACCACCTTAAGGTAATTCAACAAGCTCCCGAAGAAGTTTCTGTTTGGGGTCTGACCCTCTTTTAGTAAAGACTGCAATTGCACAGGAATTGTTAGGCACTGAAGCAAACACATTACTTTCTTGCATATAGTGAGATGGGATGAGATTTAAAAAAAAAACAGCAGTAGCTCTGGAGTTGGGCCAGGAACGTAGTTAGAACAGCATTAGAACATGTACCTAAGATGTGTGGGACCCCAGTTCTATCCCTGGCAGCACATAAACAGATTAACAACTTCAGGAGTGGTCATCAAATCTGTAGCCTCATGGTCAATGTTAACGACACTGTTAATTACATTCATTATCAGCTCTGGGATGGAAAATGTGTATAATTATGTCCAAAACCTCCCAGGGAGTTCGGTGGGAGTGCTCTGAATGTAGAATTGAGATGGAAGTTTCAATTCAGGTTGCCCAGACCTTGAATTTAGAAGAATTATCTTGGTAAAAACCAGTTGCTCTGGACTATGAGTTAATTATGTTTTCTCACCATTAATAATGTCGCACAGGCACCATATTTTGTCACAGTTCTTATGTACAGTGAAGACAGGTGACAAGCACACAATTTTCTTGCTTCACTGCCGTTCAAGATTTACACAGGTTTGTTGTGATTATTTTTTTTTCTCTTTGAAGAAATTAAGTGGTAGTCTCTTAAAATACAATGTTTCAGGCTACCACTGTGAATAAATAGAAACGTAATCAGGGATTTTTTTTTAAAAAAAGAACTTATGCAGCTTTTCAAAGTTGATTGTTTCAAAATTGGTGTTTATTGAAAATAAGTGGTAATGTACTTGAATTCACTTTTTTTATGACAATGACTCGGTAATGGTAATTTTACTATTAAAGAAAGTGAAAGGTTTAGTTTTGTTAGCATGACTCAGCATGTAGCTGTCAGGTGGTTCTCACCTAAGAGCAAGAGAAAATGATAGTCATAATTGCAGTTGTATTGTGTTTTATTTTGCACGTGTGCTAAGCATAGGCTTGAAGAAGTGGGTAGGCAGGTAAATGTACTTCCTAAATTTGGAGATAATTATCTTTCCGTAGGTTCATTATGCTTGACTGTTTTCATGTTCTTCCGGTGATAATTTTATGGTAAACTTACCCATTTACTCATGGGGAATTACAATGTAAATGTTTTCCAACTGTAATTTTCCCTAATTGAGTAATACTACTGTGTCATATACTAACTATAAACTGCATTAATTCGCTTACCTCAGTTGTTATGCTGTGATTTGAACTCCTCTCCCCACACTTATTAAAAAGCATCAACAGCTCCCCACTAAGGGTCAGTTGTGGTTCTTGAGATTTTTGGTTTAGTTCCTGAGTCTTTAATGAAACTCTAGAAGAAATGGTAACGTTAGTAATTTTTAATAATGCACAGTGTCTCCATTTTGCAAAATGCTATGCTGTTTTCTCCATACTTGCCAGCGCGTGACCATGTTTATATTACACATATTTTAGAACACAGAGATTCTATCCACTTGACGTGCCATAATTTCATCACACACATCAACAAAAGAATAGTTACAAGAGCACCCTCGTTTCCAGGGTGTGAAGTTAACTGGTGAGCTGTGTTAGCTGACTACGTAGCAGTTAGTAACTGGAGTTTGCAGTGTTCCTGCCTTTCCTAAGCTGCATGCCACCCTTTTCTGTCATCACAAAATATTTAAAATTCAGGGGATATAAATGATTATTCACTTGTTTCCTATTAGTAATTTTACCTTTTCCATCTCAATTTTGAGAATAATTTGCCCCTGTCAGGGTACCATTATTTAGGCTGGGAAAACAGGAAGACTGGTCCTTATGTCTTCAGGGTTTGTTCTTAGTTGTTTCCATGCACAAATTTATAGACTAAGCCAATTTATGGGATTCTTTAAAAAAGTTTCACAGGACTGCCATCTTAGTATGTTTTTTGTTTTTATTTTTTTAATTTTAATGTCATTTTTTGGATAGAGAGAGCCAGAAATTGAGAGGAAGGAAGAGATAGAGAGGGAAAGAGACAGAGAGACACCTGTAGTGCTGCTTCACCACTTGTGAAGCTTTCCCCCTGCAGGCGGGGACTAGGGGCTTGAACCTGGGTCCTTGTGCACTGTAACGTGTACATTCAACCAGGTGTGCTACCACCCAGCCCCCAATCTTAGTATGTTTGTTTTCACTAAAAGATTTGAAATGTGAATTACATCATACCCAATACAGAGTTTTGTTGTTAAGGGACTAGGCAGTGGCACACCTGGTTGAATGCATAATACAATGTATAAGAACTCGGGTTCAAGTCTCTGGCCCCTACTTGCAGGGGGAAGTGTCACAAGCAGTGAGGCAGGTCTGCAGGTGTCTGTCTTTCTCTCCCCCCCTCTGTCTTCCCCTCCTCTTTCGACTTTGTCTGTCCTATCCAACAACAATGGCAGCAACAATAATAACAATAATGATAAACAAGGGCAACAAAAAGGGAAAAAATAGTCTCCAGGAGCAGTGGATTCATAGTGCAGGCACTGAGCCACAGCAACAACCCTGGAGGGAAATTTTTAAAAAAAAAAAAATTAAAAAAAAGAAAACCGAAGCATATAAACTTGAAATATATATATATATATATTCCTGTCCCATATCTATGACCTTAGAAAAACTACAATTGGAGGGGATGGAGACACAGAACTTTGGTGTGGAATTATACTCCTATTATCCTTTTCTGTGATTTAATATTGATTGATGAAATTATAAGATAATGGTATAATTCCACACTGTTCCCACCATTAGAGTTCTGTGTCCCCATCCGCTCCATTGGAAACTGCAGTAGTTCTCCCAAGGTCACATATATGGGTTGAATGAATATATTCCTTTTTTTTTTTTTCCTATGGTCCTGCTATCACTTCCATTCTAAGTTACACCTATACCTATTACTACTTTGGAGTGTCTTTCCTTTTTTCCTCTTCTTAGGTAAGAAAAACAGTGAGTGACTTCCTCAAGTGTTTCCCAGATTCACTTCCCTAATTTTAGTGATGGTATAAAAACAAGGTTCTTGATGACAAACACTTTGGATCCTGGTGGAACTGGGTTTCAGAGTCCTCTGGTCTTCTTCCCCTATCATCTCCCCTCTGGGAGTATGGACTAAAATTCTTTTTGGGGTGCAGAGGTGGGAGTTCTGGCTTCTGTAATTGCTTCTCTGCTGGACATGGACATTGGCAGGTCAATCCATACCCCCAGCCTGTTTCTTTTTTTTTTTTTTTTTAATTTTTAAAATTTTTTTCCTGATTTTTTAAAATATTTATTTTATTTATTTATTCCCTTTTGTTGCCCTTGTTGTTTTATTGTTGTAGTTATTATTGTTGTAGTTATTATTGTTGTTGTCGTTGTTGGATAGGACAGAGAGAAATGGAGAGAGGAGGGGAAGACAGAGAGGAGGAGAGAAAGATAGACACCTGCAGACCTGCTTCACCGCTTGTGAAGCGACTCCCCTGCAGGTGGGGAGCCGGAGTTCAAACCGGGATCCTTATGCCGGTCCTTGTGCTTTGCGCCACCTGCGCTTAACCCGCTGCGCTACAGCCCGACTCCCTGATTTTTTTAATTGGGGAATTAATGTTTTACATTCAACAGTAAGTACAGTAGTTTGTACATGTATAACATTCCCATTCCCCATATAACAATACAACCCCCACTAGGTCCTCTGAATCCTTCTTGGACCTGTATTCTCCCCACCCACCCACCCCAGAGTCTTTTACTTTAGTGCGATACGCCAATTCCATTTCAGGTTCTACTTGTGTTTTCCTTCTGATCTTGTTTTTCAACTTCTGCCTGAGAGTGAGAGACTCCCATATTCATCCTCCTGTTTCTGACTTATTTCACTTAACATGATTTTTTCAAGGTCCATCCAAGATCGGCTGAAAACGGTGAAGTCACCATTTTTTTACAGCTGAGTAGTATTCCATTGTGTATATATACCACAACTTGCTCAGCCACTCATCTGTTGTTGGACACCTGGGTTGCTTCCAGGTTTTGGCTATTACAAATTGTGCTGCCAAGAACATATGTGTACACAGATCTTTTTGGATGGATGTGTTGGGTTCCTTAGGATATATCCCCAGGAGAGGAATTGCAGGGTCATAGGGTAGGTCCATTTCCAGCCTGTTTCTACATTCCCTAGCCCCCCATTATATTACAGAATTGTAAATCTCCATTAAGTCACTAATAAAAAATACACATTGAAAAAAAGTGTCCTCCATGTTATTGGTGAACCTTTACATCAAATATGTAAGAAAGCTCACTTAAGCCAACTCCCACAGCTCTGTACATAGCAATTTATATAATTTTGGGGGTAAATCAAATGAAAAAATTTTTAACAGAGACCCTAAATCATAAAGGCAGTTGGAAATTACTGTGCCGATGGGTGTGTGTTTATTTTATTTCTTTATTGGGGAATTAATGTTTCATATTCAACAGTAAATATAATAGTTTGTACATGCATAACATTCCCCAGTTTCCCATATAACAATACAACCCCCACTAGGTCCTCTGTCATCCTTCCCAGACCTGTTTTCTCCCCACCCACCCACCCCGACCCCAGAGTCTTTTGCTACTATATGCCTATTCCATTTCAGGTTCTACTTGTGTTATTTTTTTTTTTTTCTGATCTTGTTTTTCAACTTCTGCCTGAGAGTGAGATCATCCCATATTCATCCTTCTGTTTCTGACTTATTTCACTTAACATGAATTTTTCAAGGTCCATCCAAGATTGGCTAAAAACGGTGAAGTTGTGGTATATATACACAATGGAATACTAATCAGCTGTAAAAAAAAAAAAAAAAAAAAAAAGGTGACTTCACCGGGTGTGTGTTTTAACAAGTTTATTTCTGTGCAACTCTGCCACAACTCCAAGTACAATTTATAAAACACACAATCCAGTCGACTTTTATGCTGCATCATTTTTAATCACCTGTCAAGTGCTGTCATATGAATTTATGGGCATGTAGTTACTTTGGCATTTATTCTTTCATTGACTTGTTTATTTTTACCCACACTTGTTCCTAAATGGGCTGAAGGAGACCCACAAGGATATAAACATAGAAGAAAAACTAAATTAAAAAAAGATTTTATTTGATAGGACAGAGAAATTAAGAGGTGAAAGAGAGAGAGGAGGAGAGGGAGGGTGAGAGAGATAAAGAAAGAGGGAGAGAGGGGGAGAGAACCTGCAGACCTGCTTCACCACTCAAACCCAGGTCTATGGGTCTATGCACATAGTAACGTATGCTGTCAACTGAGTGCACCACTGCCCACCCCCCGAAAAACTAAAATCTTGAAAGAGGAGGGGAGTCAGAGGAAAGGAAATTAAAGATAGGATAATAAGAGGAAATTGTGTGATTATTTAAAACACAGTGGCTCTCCACTTACACGTGAGATTGGTGAGGAAGATGTACTGCTACTTTGTAGCCCCGGTGCTCGTGAGTAAGATAACCACAGGAGAGCACACCTGTTCTGGCTCAGAGACCTGCAGGTGGTAGGAGAAATATTCTGGTTTGCAAACTGTGATTGGTTTGAACCCAGGGTGGAGATAGCAACCAACGGATTGGACTTTTTCTAGGTCACAGCATGCCAAAATACTACTGGTTTCCAAACAATTCCCATGGCAGTCTGATAGCTGTCAATAGTTCACAGGTAGAATTCCCCAGGCAGGGAGTCGGGCGGTAGTGCAGCAGGTTAAGCGCAGTAGTGCATAGCGCAAGGAGCTGGGTAAGGATCCCAGTTCGAGCCCCCAACTTCCCACCTGCAGGGGAGTCGCTTCACAAGCAGTGAAGCAGGTCTGCAGGTGTCTGTCTTTCTCTCCTCCTCTCTGTCTTCCTCTCCTCTCTCCATTTCTCTCTGTCCTATGCAACAATGACATCAATACCAACAATTAACTACAACAATAAAAAAAGGGCAACAAAAGGGAATATTTTAAAAAAAATAATAAAAATAAAAAAATAAAAGAATTCCCCAGGCAACAAACACACTATGTATTTCAATGAACTGAAATTTAAGAGTACACAAGTTAGGAACATGCTTAACACAAAGCCATAATGAAGATATATTCCTTATCCCCACCCCCACCCCCAGTAATCCCAGCGGAGTGGCAATAAACTGAGGTGTGCAGCCCTCCCCAGGAGGCACTCATGCTTTCGCTGCTTGCTCCACCGATTCTGTAGGGAAGCTGGGCCCCAACGGCTCAGAAAGCTCATCCGCCAGAGGGTCTGCAGCCTCCAGTGTCTCAGCATTGTCTTGTTCAGCCTCTTCATTCAAGTAAAAGAATGTATGGACTTCTCTGAACCCTGTTTAATTAAAGCAAGAATAAAATTGACTACCTAATCCAATGTGGATGCTTATTTTCTGACTGAAATGAGATCATCTTTAGAACTGTCCCGAGGTATCACATCCCCCATCAGAAAGGATTCCAGAGAGGGGCCGGGCAGTACCCCACCTCAGTGAGCACACACATTATCATTCACAAGGACCTGGGTTCAAGTCTCTCCCCACCTGCTGGGGGACACTTCATGAGCAGTGAAGCAAGTCTGTAGATGTCAGTCTTAACTTTGCTCCCTATTTTCCTCTCCTCACTCAATTTCTCTCTGTCCTACCAAAGAATAGAAAGAGAGAAAAAATGGCTGCCAGGAACAGTGGATTCATACTGTTGGCAGAAAGCTCCAGTGATAACCCTGGTGGCAATAAAAATAAATAAGTAAATAAATAAATAAAATTTAAATAAAAAATTTTAAAAATTATTTCAAAACCACTTAAGAGTGCTTCTACCTGTCTTTGACTAAGGTACACTTGTTTTATTTAGTTTGCCTTATACCCTTCTGTGACATTCTGAACAACTGAAGTGCAATGGGCTTAGAGCAGATGCTTAGCAGGAAGGGGAAAAGGAAGATGAACGAGATGAGAGGCCCGTGGTCTCCATAAACATAAACCATCACCAACTAAATATGCCAAGGTCAAACTTTTACAGTGAGGCCCATGGATGGTACAGTGATTTTTTTTTAATTGTCTTTATTTATTGGATAGAAGTAGCCAGAAATCAAGAGGGAGGGAGGAGGGAGAGAGAGAGACAGAGACACCTGCAGCACTGCTTCACCACTCACAAAGCTTTCCCCATGCAGGTGGGGACTGGAGGCTCCAACCCAGGTCCTTATGCGTTATAACGTGCTCTCAACCTGCCCACCTGCCCACAGTGATGGCATTTCAATGGCAGAGCTTTTGCCAAGATTTCCTACTCAAAATTGGGAGTGAAGAGATTTTCTCTTCGAGTTTGGGGGCTCCCATAATGTTTATTGCTGCTCACTATTAATTTCAGAGGAATTTTTATTCATCCACTAATCTGTTTGGAAACATTTGGGGGTTTGATCTGTCATAGGGGAAGGGCTGGATCTTAGTCATCAGAGTCCTGTTGGATGGTTTGAAGCAGCTCTTCCCCTTGTGGGGAGGTCTGGCTGGAAATCTAACAGGCCATTTAAGGAAACCAAAGCTTACACAAGTCAGGGGGCCATAAAGTAATCAGGCAATACTAAATATATTAAACAATAGGATCTGGCTTTTGATTGCCCTTATGTGACTTCAATAGTCTCTCAATTACATTTGTATTTTCTATGAGCTTGAGGGGGAGTTTCAAGGTCATTACATATGTTCAGCATGACAGGTTTGTAATCATGATTTCTATTGTGTCTTATTTTTTCCTTTTCAAATGCATATGTTGAATCACAAAGTAAGATTGCTTCCTGGCTTTCAGACCCAATAATTAGCATGCCCCCAATACATTCTATAGTTAATCTGTCTCTTTTTCTAACATTCACTCATAGATCCAAGGAAATGTGGCATTGACAGCATTAAAAAAAAAAAAAAAACTTTCCCAGTATGTTAATTCATTAATTCTATCCTAAAATAGACACAAAATAGCTTTTGGATTGCAGTAGTGATACCTATGAGTCTCTTGATGTGCCTCTGCAGGCTGGGTAAGAGTTGCCAGTCACAGAAAAAGGAGAAATGGAGGCACCAAAATAGTAAAATAGTTCACGTGGATAATGTGCTGCTTTGCCATGTCTGTGAGCCCGGTTGGAGCCCAGCCCCTACAGCACCAAAGGAAGCTTCAGTGTTGTGTCTCTTTCTTCCACTCTATCTTTTGGGACAGGGGTGGGAGAAGAGGGAGAGAGAAGAATTACAAAGCATGGTGTGAATGGGAGGTGGTACAATGGATAAGGTGTTGACTCTTAAACCTGTGGGTTCTGAGTTCGATCCCCAGCACTGTATGTACCAGAGTGTTCTTCTAATTATCCCTCTTTGAATAAGTCAGTAACTTTATTTTATTTTTTAAGAAAGTAAAGGTACATGCTGTGGATGTGTCTCTCAAGTCAGCTTGTCTACAAGGTGCTTCAGCCAGTGCAGATTTACAAAGGTTTGATGTCCTCGTTCATTTCTCTTAAAGCCACAGCCTTCCTAAAGCATAATAGTTACATCCACACACTGCCCACATGTTTTAAGTAAAACAAACAAACAAAAACACAAAAACATGTTTCCAAGAACCATCAGGAAGGCATCTGCCTTTAACTTTCATGGGCAGAAAAAACTTAAGTAGAATTTGGACCATTAACAAAAGGTAGGCTGGGAGATTCCAATCACTTAATTCCATTGAAAAGCATCACGCAGCCTATTCACAAGAAGAAGGGCGAGAGTTTCCACATTCAGGTAAATAGATAATCCATTAAGACAACAATAGACATTGTGGCAAATGCCATCTGAGTTTTGTCAGCACATTTTTATAGGCTTTGGATTCCCCTGCCCTCCCGCGGAGGGCCTTCTATGGCCTCTCTTCCCATCTTTGTTCTCATAGTCATGGCTAAGTAAAAACAAAGTAAAAAAAAAAGCAGTTCATACCCAGTGTTCCATTCTGGACAAGTTCTTCCTCTATAGTAAAAAGACGGTTGTACTTAGTCACCCGTTCTCCACGAGAAAGACCTCCCAGCTTGATAAACTGGACACCGAGACCAGTGGCCTTAATGGGGAGGGAAAGAAAAAAACACCTCTTTTAAAGTGTGTGTGTGTGTGTGTGTGTGTGTGTGTGTGTGTGTGTGTATTTGGCTAGACTACAAATTCTTTAGGGAGAAAGGATGCTGTCACAGTGCTGGAGGGTGGCAGTTTGCTATTAACTGGGCTTTCTAGCTTTTCATCTTTACCTAAGTAAAGGCACCGGCTCACAGTTTGTCAGAAGGTAAAGAGATAAAGAGACAATGTGGCCATACTGCAGATGCTCTGCTAGTCTCGGAAGCCTGCTGATTTCATGCTCAGCCACTCTGGCTTTCCTGGCATCATTTTAGGAGGTAAGATTGCAGGTAGACACCCCAACCATTTACTGTGCTCATCATTTTCCTACGACTTCAATTTCTCTTCTTTTTCAAAGTTCAAAGATTAGCTCTTTGCAAAAGGTAGCTGTCTGGGAGGAAGCAAGTCTATTTCATAAAAGGTTACATGACTTTCTCCACCAGAAACTGCATTTCTCTGAAATACCAACTCGTGATAAAAGCAGTGTTTTGGCAATTCTGCAATTGACCAGCTTTCAGCACTTACCAAATCGACCAGGTTGTCATCCAAAGACTCTCCTTCTGTGCTTCCAAAGACAGTGATGTGCTTTTTACCTAGAAGCAGAGGTTTTATTTGTTTTTTTTTTACTTTGATGACTTTATTCTAGAAATGCTGATATACAGAGTTGCTGTTGCCACAGGGGCACAATTCCACCAAGCCTTCATCCTTCTCCACCATAGCACACGGGAGCCCCAACTCCCCTTTCCCCAGTAGAAGTTTTTTTTTTTTTTAATTCCAAGATTTTTATGGTATAGAAATGATATGTACCTGGGATAAATGTTTTTAATTTGCCTGAGATTTAAACTTTCCCTGTGATGAGCCAATCACTGAATCACGTAAGCATTCTAATCCAAACATTTACATTTTCATTATGTTTTTTTTTCTTTTTTCTCTGTTTGCCTCTAATAAAATAGAAAATAGCTTAGCTGCTAGATACTAAGTGAATGGCCATGTGTCATCAAATTTAAGAGAGCATAAATTGTAGGGTGCACCATCGTGGTCACCAAAAGGGAGAAAATACTCAAATCATACTGACACATTTCTGAGGCCGTGGCCGTAAAATGCAATTCAATTTTGTCCACGTTCAATGTAGGAAATAGGCACTTTGAGTCAAAATATATGGTCGGTACAGAGGCATCCACTGGAGAGTTGATAGACCTAAATAATGGATTTCATGCCTCATCGTGTGGAATTTTAGCCAAAGGAATCTGTCATTCTAAATGTACACTTACTAGAAAAGCAGTGTTGCTAGTATCTTATCAAGCACCTGATGGTCTCAAAACCCCTTGAAAATGTCATCACTTGCGGGGCTGATTATTTTTATTCCTTTTTACTTCAGATAGACACACAGAGAGAGGGATTATCACTACAGCACCACTTCCCTGGTGCCATGGCAAAGCACACACCATGTGGGGTGAGTAATCTCAGGTCCCCCAATGTTTGTGGTCTCAAGTCAGAAGCTACAGCTGTAGTCTGAAGTGAAAGACAGAGTGACTGCTGAATGGCAGGTCTAGAAGGAAAGGCCAGGCCTACAGCCTTCCATCTCCCATTTCCAGGGGTCAACCCTTCTGGGCCTTAGATTGGAGTGGACTGGATATAAAGCAGCTGTGAGAAATTACTGTCATCATCATCATCATCACTATCACTAGGGCTTGGCTGGAGCTTCAAGCCTACACAATCTTCCTGGGGAACTCTTCTCTCTCTCTCTCCCTCCCTCCCTCCCTTTCTCTCTCTCTTTCTTTCTTTCTTTTTCTAGACAGACAGAAGGTGAGAGGAAGGGAAAAACAAAAGAGATGAGGATCACAATACTACTCACTGCTAGTGAAGTCAACCTCTTTGCATGGTTCTCTGTGATGCTGGGAGTGGGGGGCCTAGAACGAGGGTCTTTGTTCATGGTCAAGTATGTGCTTTACTTGGTGAGCTACCTCTCAGCCCCTGGGATACAGGCATTTTATTCCACCCTCAAGGACCTACCCAGATCCTTGCCACCCTGTCTGGCTCTGAGTCCTGCTCCACGTCTAAGACTAGTTTCTACCGGCTTCCCAAGACCCACTTAGGTTTCAAGAATTGTGCTTAAGTGAACAAGACTCTCAGAAACTCCTGAGGGTGTACAGCCAAGTTCAGGATACCAGAAAATAAATAATTGTAGAAAGTGGGCTGGCAAGATAGTTCGCTTGGATAGTGTACCTGCTTTGCCATGCACAAGATCCAGATTTGAACCTTGCCCCCACGTTAAAGGAAGCTTCAGTACCATGGTGTGTCTCTCTCCTCTGTGTGTCTCTTTGCCTCTTTCCAACTGGAAAAGACAGAGGTGTGAAGCCCCAGCTATGACAAACAAAAGGTAGGATAGGAAGGAAAGAAGGAAGGGAGGAAGCGGGAAGGGGGAGGGGAGAGGAAGGGATGAGAAGGGAAGGAAAGGAATGGAAAAAGGAAAGGAAGCTGTACAAGTCTTTGTGGCTAGCTTCCTACAGGTAGTAAATACAGAAAAGGTTCAGAGCATCCACATCAGGGTGGGCAAGTCAGAGAAGAAATGTATAGCAAGAAAGTTTGGTTTTTTTGTTGGTTGTTATTTTTTGTTTTGTTTTGTTTTGTTTTTTAGCTAGAAAGGTTTTAAGGCAGGAAGACCCAAAGGGTCCCTACTCAGTGAAGTCAGAGGCACAGGGCAAAACCTTTCAGGCAGGAAGAACAGCATGTTCAAAGACCCCGGCATGGTAAAACAGAGTTGAAGAAACAAGCCTGTGTGGACAGGTAGGGTAGCTGTAGTGTCACGTGACAGCACTGGGACAGTGGCCTCACACTATAGGGAGGACCTCTTGGACTGGGCCATTACTGGAATTCCATGGCATGAACCAGCAGCATTTTGTTTTCCAGCACTAACTTTCACAGAAGGGTGGATGTTTTTTTCATTCCAAGATTTATTTCTTACTTAAGAAATTGGTTTTATAACAGAATAAAAGGCCGGAGTATCACTCAGCTCTGGCTTATGCAGTGCCAGGGATTGAACCTGGGAACTTAACATGTAAGCCCTGTGCTCTCTCCACAACGTTTTTCCCAGCCCCTACTCCAGACATTTGATGAACTGACTCACTGCGTATTTTGGGTTTCTTGTCTAATCTACCTATGTTGATTTGATCCAGGCAGCCTGAAAGATGGGGCAATAGATTAAGCATTGGACCCTCGAGCATGAGGTCCTGAGTTCTATCCCAGGCATCACATGTGTCAAAGGGATGCTCTGGTTCTCTCTTTCAATCTCCTTCTCTCCTCCCCAGACCCCACCTCTCTCATAAAAAAAAATGATTTGATCCTTTCCAATCTATACGTTTACTCACTTTCTGCAAGATTGGTTATCTCTACCAGGTTAGACATTGTAGTCTGATTTGTATGCTTTATGATAAGCCCACTGGATTTGGGGTTGCTGATGTTTCCGTCCTCTAGCAGTTTAGAGATGCTTTTAGAAGCAGTTCCTGCAATTATATGACACCGGGAACCAAGAGCATTATAGATGTTGTCCCACTGTTCATGGTCCTGGGTAGATATTTAAGAATTGATTGTTAAGAATCAATATGTTAAATGTATTGAATACAACCATGAAACAACTGCAATAAAATGTTAATACATCTTAAATACTATTTCCCAGATTGATTCTGGAGTTGTAGAATGGCTGTTCCCATCCACTGGGTTATTGTCCATAATGCTGATAAAGACTGGTTGGTGGGGCCAGGTGATGGTGCATCTGGTTGGGTGCACATGTTACACAGTGCAAGGACCCAGGTTCAAGCCTCCAGGCCCCACCTACAGGGGGGAAAGCTTTCTGAGTGATGAAGCAGTGTTGCAGGTGTCTATCTCTCTCTCCCTATCACCTCCTTCCCTCTCAATTTCTGTCTCCAATAAATAAATAAAGATAATATAAATTTTTTAAATACTTAAAAAAAAGATCAGTTGGACAATGTTACTATTATTTCCAGAAAACAGACATTTTGGACCAGGAGGTGGTGCACTGGGTGAAGCACACACATTATAATGCGCAAGGACCTGGATTCAAGCCCCCAGTCCCCACCTGCAGGGAAAATGCTTCACAAGTGGTGAATCAGGGATGCAGGTGACTCTCTATCTCGTTCCCTCTCTTCCCCCCTCTCAGTTTCTGTCTGTCTATATCCAATAAATAAATAAAGATAATAATTTTTTTAAATTGACATCTCAAGAAATGAACCTGAAAAGACTCAAGACCTGGGGCTGGGTAGTGGCAAACCTGGTTGAGCGCACATGTCGCAATGCACAAGGACCTGGGTTCGAGCCCCCAGTCCTCACCTGCAAGGGGAAAGCTTTGCAAGTGTTGAAGCAGTGTTGCAGGTGTCTCTGTATCTCTCCCATCTCTACCATTCCCTTCCCTCTCAATTTCTGGCTGTCTCTATTGAATAAATAAATAAAGATATTTTTTAAAATTTTAAAAAAGACTCAAGACCTCATTCTCAACACCCTTATTTATTTTAATTGGTGAGAACCATTTAAGAAATGCTTACTCTTAGAAAAATGATAATAGACAAAGTCTTCACAGCCATCATGCAAGATGTAGGGCCACATGGGTTCATGTTCCACATTAAAGACAGCTGTAGTGATAACTACATGTTTAGTCCCAGAAGACAGGTTTAGGAAGCTTCAAGAGCTGAACTCAGTTGGAAGAAAGAGGGGAGTATGTAAGACCTTGGGATTCCATATGAGACTCAACATTCTTCCTATACCTCCAATTTTAGTATCTGAATGGCCTCCAAGAGCCTCTCTGTTTGGTTTATCTAGTCAATAGATCAGATGCTTTTCTGCTTCATAGATTCAAGAATTTGGAGCTTATGGATCTACTATGAAGAACGACCATCTTCTATGGCACATAAACAGCTCTTGTCAGAAGCATTCATTTGACTAGACCAAAAAGCCTCAATCCCTCAAAGCTTTTTTTTTTTTAAATATGGCTTTATCTTTACGCATATGTAGTGTCTGGATTTAGATAAAATAGCATTTGGCTTAGCTGAAGACCTGTTTCCATGAGCACTTGAAAATGATATGTGATTAACCTATTGAAGCGCCAGCTAGCACAGCAGGTCCAGCTTCCATCAGTTAGACTGCTTGTAAACATGCAGGTACTTGTGCTTGGGAACAGCACGTTTTCATTCTGCAGACAGGCACACTCCTATGTAATGGTGTCTCTGCTAGTCATTTGCTTAGTGCCTTTTCTCATAAGTGCCGAAATAAAGGAACCCAGCCCCAACCCAAGTGGCAACACATTTCCATTTCGAATGACAGACCCACATGAATGAGGTTTAGGTCTTTGTTATCAAATTCCAGGGGACTCTCCCTACCTCCTTCCGGAATGGATCGATCAGGGCGATAATGGAAGGGAACTTGTTGATCAGATCCACATACAGGTCAACCATCTCCGCTGCACTTTTCAGCATGCCCGTCGTCACTTCATACTTCCCCTTGCTCTGATAAAGTTAGGGAAGATGACACAAATAAAAGACAAATGGTGAGCTCCTCAAATGCTTGCTGCAGGATTCCAACTCAGGTTGATTTCATGCAAAAGACCGTGAACACTCCTTGGGGGCCACATTTACATGAGAAATCTGTGCATTTTACTTGGGAAATCTATTAAATGTTAACTTGGGGAAATCGACCATCATTCTCCTTGATACCCCATACAGCTCTTCTCAGTGAGTTCAGGTGAAGAATTGATTGCTCCAAAAACCAAGGACAGAGGAAGAAGGGAATCATTTTCTACTTGGGTTTAGGATGTGGTTCAAGCTGTCTGTTTGAGTAGAATGAAAATAACATGAATTCAGAACAACAAACAGAATAGCAACACAAACCTGCCCACACACTAGACCTTGCCTTCTGTTAACTCACAGAGAACAGATTTCTCCTACCATATACCATACTCTAAAAGTTGAAAGCAGGGTTAGATTTTTTTGAGCACTACACCAATTTGAAAATGTAAAGTGATTTATGTGACTGCAATGCATTCTCAGGGAGCAAAACATAGTAGAAACATTATCTTAAAAGTTATGAATGTGACCTCATTCATTCCATATTTGGAAAGACATCCCAAGTCATTAAACATAGCAAGTAAATATGGCTAGAGGATCTAGGGTAACAACTTTTTTTTTTTTTGCCACCAATGTTATTGCACTATGAATCCACTGCTACTGGAATCTTTTTTTTTTTTCTTCAATTATATACAACAGAGAGAAATTGAGAGGGAAGGAGATAGGGAAGAAGAGAGAGAGAAAGACACCTACAGACCTGCTTCACCACTTGTGAAGCATCCCTCCTGCAGGCTGGGGTGCGGGGGGTGGGGGGAGTTGAACCCAGACCCTCATATATGGTAATATATGCACTTAGCAGGTGCACTGCCCAGCCTCTCTACGGAACAAAGCACCCAGACTGCCAATACAAAGAAAATAATTAAAAAGAAAAAGAAAATGGGAAGTGTACGTGTATAAACCAGAGAGGTTCTAAGAGCTTTCCTAACAAGCCAGTTTCCCAAGCCTAGAGCTTAATTGTTAGTATGTTAAACCATGGGACTGAGAACTACAACTAAGCTGTATGGCCCCCAAGTGATTTCTCCCTGGTGATGCTCGGGCCACCTCATCCAAGTTGTGGACATTACTGAGAAGGACTTGACTGGATAAGAGAATACCCCAACCCCATACACACACAGGTTTTAATAACTCTTTTGTTTTGTGATACATACTTTTTAAATTATAAAAGCGAAGAAACTTGGGAGAACTGTCCTGAGGGGGTTATTCAGTTCCCATTAAAACTAATCACTTTTTAAAAAATTATTATCTTTATTTATTTATTGGATAGAGACAGTCTGAAACTGAGAGGGAAGGGAATGGTAGAGAGGGAGAGTGACAAAGAGACACCTGCAGCACTGCTTCACCACTCACAAAGCATTCCTCCTGCAGGTGAGGGCTGGGGGCTCGAACCCAAGTCCTTGCACTATGTAACATGTGCACTCAACCAGGTATTCCACCACTCAGTCCCCAACTAATCACTTTCCTTGCTTGACAAAACCCACTTGTATCAACTAAGTGATTATGTGTATTCAGTAGAACATACCAGTTTGTTAAATTATTTTAAGTTTCCCCAACTGAAATGTAAGCAACTAATTTTAATCATTTTTATTATTGAGTGTTTACATATAAATATTATAACATTTTGTATTATTTTTAAAAATACATAGCTCTGTTATTCTCTCAGCATTACCTAACTTGACTTTCTCATGCCATTTATATTTGGACCTCTCAAACCATATTAATTTAGAAAAACAGATTTGTTTAGAAAATATACAGATAAGCCTCTAACTATTGAGTTTGAGTTTTATCTGTTTATTCATTTGCCACTAGTGGTATCACTAAGGCTCCATTCCTGCACAACTCCATCGTTCCTGGTGACCATTTTCTTTTCTTTCTTCTTTCTTTTTAACAGAGTCAGAAACAGAGAGAGAGGGAGACATCTGCAGACCTGTCCCATTGCTCAGGAAGCTTCCGCCTCATCCCACCCCACTCCCCACACACAAGTAGAAACTGGGGCCATGAGCCTCAAACTCAGTAATGTGTGTTGTCTACCAGGCGAGCCACAATCTGACCCCCTGAGTCCTCATTTTAAAGCAATGGCATCTCAACGAACAGGTGCTATTCTGGAAAGACAAGAACACTTACATAGTCCATTAACTCATGGGCAGCACAGTTGATGGCGAGGTACAGATTTGTTCCCAGCTCAAGCCCCAGGTTGGCACAGATTCCTTGTATCAAGAGCAGCGGCTGCTCTATGGTGTCATAATTAATGATTAAGCAGCCAAGATGGGACATCTTGCCAGTGATCTGCTGCTACAGGACCAGATGACAGTCATGCAGGTAAACAGAGGGCACATTCAGGTTCTTGGTGCTTCTATGGTAAACACAGTTTATATAACCAGACACAATGCTCCAGGGTGAGGTCCTACAAGTCCCTACAAGTCCCGTTTCTCCGTAGGCACTTAAAGCTATCCAGTAGTTTACTTGTTGTTATATTTACTCACTAGTTTCCTCTACTGATCTTGTGAGAGAACATATGGTTTTCCCCTTTACCAAGCCTTCTCCTTCCTTGTCCAGCCCCCTGGCCCATTTGCTGGTTCTGAGGTCGGCAGCACTAGGGCAAGGGAGTGACTGCAGGCTTTAGGCATTCTGTACTGCACCTGTGCACAGCCTTATCCTTCTTGGGTTATCTCTAGGCTTCTTATGGGTGATTCTTTATTATTGAAAATTTAGACATAGAACAGGTGCACAGCAGGTATTTAAATATCATTGTTTCATGCAGTTTCATTTTATAACATCAATGGGAAAAATATATTTAAAAAAGCACAATCCTGGGCGGGGGTAGATAGCATAATGGTTATGCAAAGAGACTGTCATGCCTGAGGTTCCAAAGTCCCAGGTTCAATCCCCCGCACCACCATAAGCCAGAGCTAAGCAGTGCTCTGGTGTTTCTCGCTGTGTCTTTCTCTCTCTGCATCTCTCTCAAAAATAAAATGAATAAAATAATTTTAAAAAAAGCACAATCCTGGTCCAAGCTGGAAGAAACAATTTTATTCAAGTGTCTGCTTGTGTTATATTTTGTTTCACCTAGATCCCAAGTTTCTAAGAACCTGTGACCAGCACTGAGGAGTTGCTGTATCTCACCCAGCACCCTGAAATCACCAAAGGTATTGACTAGTCAAGTGCATTTGACCTCCTGAAGCCCTTGAAGTCATGTGGCCAATTTTCACGAGGAAATCTCTGCTTGACTCTTGAGCGAGGCTCTGTATCCTAGCGATGGGGCGTCTGAAATGGTGCTTTGGAGGGAACGGCTAAGGAGACTGGCGGTATCTTTTCTGCCTTTTCCTCTCTCTCTTTGATAGAAGGAAAATTAAAATCTACACATCCTCTGTGCCCTGAGCTAGTTACCAACCAGTTTCAACCTCCCAAATATTTCACCTACAGGGTAGTAAGTATAATCCTGTCACTCAGTTGTTCCAGCATCTGTGACAGTGATGGCCAGGTGGCCTGCTGCCAGAGAAGCAGGAACAGATGATATACCAGCTCTGGAGGGATACCCAGAATGGCATTCCTGGGTTTGTGCTGCTGGAGTGGATCACAGTACGATTTTATTGTGTCAGCTTGCATTCTGGAGCCAAGTGGCTGTGAGAAAGGACAGTGGCAGGCTCCTATCAGTAGACTGTGTCACACAGCAGTGTGCTCAGTGAATAAACTTACTTGGCCTCTTTTGCTTCCATTAAGTCCTTTTTTGGTCTCTGCTTTTAGAGGAGGGGGCTGTGGGACAGAAGATAAAAGATAAATCACTCAGGATTTCCAGGCCTATTTGTGGCAGCAGAGAACTCCGGGTCCTCTGGCCTGTCCTCTGCTCTGGGGTCAAGCCAGTCATGCTGAATGAATCAATCAATCAATCAAAATACCTCCCTCGCCCTCTCCCTACCCCCCCCCCAACACACACACCATTCTAGAAACTGTCTACTTTTAAAGATGTATTGTGAGAGAGTGGGAGGGCCAGGGCATCCCTCTTGGGGTCAAACTCAAAACCTCTTGCTTGCAAGTCCTGTACTTTACTGCTGACCCACCTAGCTGGCTGAGACTTTTACCCCCCTCCCTACCCCCAACTCTCTTGAATTCTGGCACAGACTTTCTGCAGTTTATTCTATATTCTGCCTCCAGTTATGTTGACTACTACATTTCTGCTCATATAAAGGCGACCCACGTGTTCTGAAGGGCTGTGTGTGGAGCTCCTTTATACAGGAGGACACAGAGTCCGAATTCTTCTGCAGGCTGGATATGACTTTCCAAAGCAGACAAAGATGATTAAATCAGGTGAGTCTGGGTGTATAATGTCATTTGAAATTAACAGCAAGGAGATGCTCTCCACATTTTTGAGTATCAGCAGCATGCTGCTATCAGAGAGTTGGTCTTTGAAAAGATACATTAAAAAATGTGTGTGTGTGTGTGTGTGTGTGTGTGTGTGTGTGTGTGTGTGTGAGAGAGAGAGAGAGAGAGAGAGAGAGAGAGAGAGAGAATCACATGAGACACAGAGAGAGAGAGAAACAGAGAGGGAGAGGGAGAGAGAGGAGAGAGAAGGAGAGAGAGAGAGAAATCAAGAGCAAGAAAAACCAGAAGACCACTTTGATACATGTGGTGCTGGGAATTGAACCAGGAATCTCAGGCACTCAATTGAGTTAATTAAATTACTTCTCCAGCCACCGAAAGATACACTTCACTACCCAACATTTTCTGGCTCTATGAGCTGAGGCATACTTGTTAAGAATCAGCATGATTCACATTCAAGTGCATGTGTTTGCAGAGAGTGATAAAGCTGTGTGTGGAAAGAAAAAGAAAAGAAAAAAGAAAAGAAAAAAAGGTCTGGTGACCAAAAAAAAAAAAAAAAACAGTGAAAAAAATGCAGATTTATGACATCAAAATTTAACAAGAAGGGTGTTCAGGGAAGTGGTTAAGCTGGTAGAGCACAGGAACTTGCATCGCTGGGGCTCCTGGTTTAATCCCCAGTGCTGCAAGTACTGCATGTGCTCTGGCTTCACTTTCTCTCCCATATCTGAAGAGTTATTCCATGACATGAATTTAAAAAAGTGAACCTTTAAAAACTTTTAAGATATAGTTAAAATGTAGCTAACACGTCAATGGAAAGCATGTACAGTGTATAGAGAGGATTAAGGCCTTTGTTACATAAAAGACTATTATAGTAGCAAAAAAAAAGCCTTTATTACATAGATGTCAGTAAGAGGTGAACACTAAAACAAATAGGGCAAAGGAACAAGGTAATAGGCAATGTGATTTGTGCAGAACTTTCATACTACCTTAAGCCTCAGACACATGAGATACTCCTGCATCTGCCTGTGTGTATAAAATACAAAAGAAAGGCAAGAAGGCCACACTAAACAGAAGTCCCTCGAGAGAAGGGATAGGGACTCAGGGTGGAGTCCCTGATGGGAAGTGGGGGTGGCTTGCAGCAGGGGCATGTGACTAGCTCTACCAGTATTTGGATTTTCACAGAACATTTGAGAACCATTTGCATCACTGGAAAATAAATTAAAACAAAAACAAACAAACAACAACAACAACAACAAAAAACCACCTGAAAGTCAGGGTGACTGCAGAGACCACAATGAGCCTAAATTTGCCAGCACTAAGCTGGATTTCCTGGACCTGCTCGGACAACAGTCGGGGATAGGAATTACTCTCTGCTGTGCCGGCCTTTATTCTGAGCTGGTGCCCAGGTGTGGGCTCTCCCAGGGCTGGGTGGATATCACACCTATTTTAGGGATGAGGAACCAGAAGCAGAGGGGTTTTGAAACTGACCCCAGGTCATGCTGCTGATCCAAGGCAAAGCAGAGTGGAAGGTGAGGGTTTTAACCTCGCCAAAATGAGGTCTCTGCAGGTGGATCACCCCAAACCGAGTTGACCTCCTAGAAAGCACTTCCAGGGTGATACTTAGAACAGTTCTGCTTAGGGGCTGGGCTATGGCACAGATGGTTAAGCACACATGTTACCATGAGAAAGAACTCAGGTTCAAGCCCCCACTCTCTACCTGCAGGAAGGCCACTTCACAAGCAGTGACACAGCTCTGCAGGTGTCTCTCTCTCCCTCTCTCTTTCTCTCTCTCTCTCTCCATAGATATATTCATATCCTTCCCTTTCTCAATTTCTGTCTGTCCTATCAAATAAAGACCCCCCTCAAAAAGGGGGGGGGGAAGTGGCTGTCAGAGGTGGTGGATGTTTAGTGTAGGCACCCAGTGTGAGCAATAATCCTGGTGGGAAAAAAAAAAGAAAAAAAAAGCAACTCTGCTCAAATGGCAGTTGTAGGTCTCAGCTGCCCCACTCACCCACTGCAGTTAGGAACTGTGGCCTCAAGGCAGCACAGGAGTCTTTCTTCATGTTTACCATTAGATCTCAGTCCCTATCGATACTAGGACAAGCTACTGCTTCCTAAGCAAGTTTCCTGAAAAACTCATACTATTTCTAAAGAGCTCTTTGCTTCCTGTCTATTAAGGAAGAAGTCATCTTTGATTTAATTCCATAATGGTCTGTAGGTTAGACATTAGAAAGCCTAAAAGCACCACTAACTAGATATCAAAGATGGTCTTTACATACCTGCTCAATTGTTCTGTTAATGTGTTTCTGGATTTCCAGAAGCATCTCCACACCCTGTAAGTAGAACAGTAAGAAACTTCTATAATTGTACTCTAGAGAATTTTATTATGAACACTTACAACCCACATTACGATTTCCAATCAGAACATTTGGAGGGTCTCTGGTAAGGCATCCTGTTTACTAAGCAAAGATTATCAGCTCTCGTTTGCATTTGGCTGATAGAAATGAGAGGCTTTTCCTCAGTATCTTCATTGTTCAGAACCAACTGGTTGGATTAAGCCACCTTCAGTCACTCTTTTATTTTTGTCTCTCAACCAACCTTCTGCAATTCAATCACAGGTCACCAAGGATTCTGTGTTACAGTGTTTAAACGAGTATAAAGTCGCTGTCACATAAAAAGCCAAAGGGCATGTTTTGATGAGGGTAAGATCTGCATCTG
This sequence comes from Erinaceus europaeus, assembly GCF_950295315.1. Lineage (NCBI taxonomy): Eukaryota > Metazoa > Chordata > Mammalia > Eulipotyphla > Erinaceidae > Erinaceus > Erinaceus europaeus. The sequence goes on from NC_080175.1 coordinate 10,831,711, forward strand.
CAGACAGATAAAGCTACGCCCCAAACTTCTGGCATCTGAGTAGCACAATGGATACTAATTAAAAGAAAGTGCTAAAAATAGGTTCTATGGTGTAATGGTTAGCACTCTGGACTCTGAATCCAGTGATCTGAGTTCAAATCTCAGTGGAACCTTATAGTTTGGGAGTCGGGAGGTAGCGCAGTGAGTTAAGCACACGTGACGCAAAGCACAGGGACCAGTGTAAGGATGCTGGTTCGAGCCCCCGGCTCCCCACCTGCAGGGGGGATCACTTCACAGGCGGTGAAGCAGGTCTGCAGGTGTCTATCTTTCTCTCCCCCCTCTCTGTCTTCCCCTCCTCTCTCCATTTCTCTCTGACCTATCCAACAATGATGACATCAACAACAACAATAATAACTACAATAACAATAATAAACAACAACAATGGCAACAAAAGGGAATAAATATTTTAAAAAATAGAGAGAGGTGCTGGCAACAAGGATCTGAACAGGAACTGACAGATGTTGAGTCAGTTCTAAATACTACTCTTCACAGTTGACAAATTGTGTGGTAATGATTATTCTACTTAGAAAAGCATTTATCACAAAGAAGTCATTTTGAAATTTTGTTTTTACAAGTGGTTTTCATTAGCTTTGATAAAATATCAATTTATTACCAAAGAGGAGACAGCTTCGTGCACTGTGTTCTGAAAACATTCACTCTAGGACACACTAGAGTCTCACTGATAGGAGACAGAAAGAGGGATACTGACTTATCCATGTCATTAAGGAATTAATAGGACACCATAGAGTAGAAAAGATGTGACTCAGAACCCCTTCATCCCACGTTTCCTACATAGGCAAAGTAGCCTGCTAGCTAATGGAATTCCTGATTAACAGATTAGGCCGCTAGGAAAGTACCAGTTTCCTCCCAGTCCTGCCACAAAACAGTAAAGAAAGCCAGCTACCTCCACTCCCTGAATAACTGCCAAGGTCTACATACTTACTCTCCCAGCTCTCTGTGCATCATGGGCATACAGCACTGAGTAGTGAACCAGAGCTCCAAGGAGATTGAAATGTGTTCATTTCAGTCTCAGAACACAACTTGCTTCCCCCCTTCTCCTGACTTTCCAAAATTCTCCTCCTCCTCCTCCTCTTCTTCCTCCTCCTTTAAGATGGAGACAGAAGAGGCAGAGAGGCAGATAGAAAGTGAAAGAGGCCACAGCACTGCAGTGTCCTCCAATGTGGTGGGGGCCAGGTTTGAACCTGAGTCATGCACATGGCAAAGCAGCATAATAGCCAGTAGGTGAATTCACTGGCCCTAAAATAATTCTGTTCTCGATTTGTATTTAATCCCTCCCCACCTCCCGTATCACAGAACCTGGGGAACTACACTAAGAGCTCATCAATGGTGAAGCACATATGTGTAGTCTGTAATAATATAAAGGTACTTGTTTGGCTGATAATCCTGGATGGGGTATGCAGATCACTTCTTTCATTAAATTCAGCTTCCCAGGCGATGATTTCCCACAACTGACCAGAGTGGCCATCAGCAAAGGCAGAATTAGCTTTGTGGGCTGATCCTGAAAGGGAGGGGGAAGGTAGGGAGAAGAGATCAAGAAGAAAAAGCAGAAATGGGGCTTATTGGTATGGAGAGGCCCATGGTTCTCTGCCATAGAATATGCTAGATACCAACCTGGTGGTGTTTCAATAATGCCATATTTAGGTAGAGAGGAATGTTGGTCAGCAGGGCACTGGTTTTGGCAATGGCTAGTGACACTGCCCCAATGGCCATGCTGCCCCAGAGCACGGGTTCAGGAGGTTCTGCAGGTACAATAGGTTTCTCTAGCAGAGAATCCTTCCTGCCTGGAGGGAAAAATATTGGTAAGAGACTCCTTTCTAGTAGGTCTTGACTATAATAAGACTATGATCAGGGCTGGGTGGTGGCACACCTGGTTGAACGCACAAGTTACAGTGTGTAGGGACCCAGGTTTGAACCCCCAATCCCCACCTGCAGGGGGAAAGCTTTGCAAGTGGTGAAGCCTTGCTATAGGTGTCTGGCTCTCTCCTTCTCTATCTCCCCCTCCCTTCTTAATTTGTGACTGTCTCTATCCAGAAATAAACATAGATAATTAAAATAATTTTAAATAAGACTTTATGATATTTTTTTAATTGCCACCAGGATTATCTCTCTGGCTTAGTGTTGACACTATGAATCCACTGATGCTGGTGGCTTTTTCTTTTTTCTTTTTTCAATAGGACAGAGAGGAATTGAGGGGGAGATAGGGAAGGAGAAAGACAGACAAACCTGCTTCACCACTCATGAAGTGGCCCCTGCAGGTGGGGAGTGGGGACTGGAACCTGGGTCCTTGTGCATGGTAACATGCAACTGGGCATGCCACCTCCTACCCCCGCCCCCAAACTCCTTGGTTTAATGCTTCAGTTACAGCAAAAAGGAAGGGGTGCAAACTGAGGCTGGGAATGTCAGTCTCCTCCTCAACCCCCAGGAAGTTTTGTTGGATTTCATTTCTTACTCCCTAAAGCTCAAAGAATTCTTAGTCACGGTTTTGCCCTCTGTGGTATTTCAGGACATTCACTATTAAATTCTTTAACAATCATATGATGTATATGTTGTTTTCCTGGATTCACATATACGTAAATCGGGGCTTAGAGAAGTTAAAGACGTGCCCAATATCAAACCGACTGTAAATATAGAAGAGATTTGGAGAGTATTTTCATTCCAAAGATTCTGTTTTGCATGTCCCGTCAACATATATAACTTTCTGTTGAACATTTATCACTTCATATGTGTCCCCACCTAGTTATCTTTCTATTCACCCCGTGCCTGGTCCTACTAGACGTGCTTTCTAGATACCCCCATTCACCCGAAGTTCTTGTTTTTTTAAGAATTTCTTTTTAAAAAATATTTATTTTCCATTTTGTTGCCCTTGTTCTTATATTGTTGTTATTGATGTCATTGTTGTTGGACAGGACAGAGAGAAATGGAGAGAGGAGGGGAAGACAGGGAGAGGGAGAGAAAGACACCTGCAGACTTGCTTCACCGCCTGTGAAATGACTCCCCTGCAGGTGGGGAGCCGGGGGCTCGAACTGGGATCCTTACGCCGGGTCCTTGCTGTGCTACCACCTGACTCCCCCCACCTGAAGTTCTTATCCTTCTTCTGTGGTCCTCAGTTGGATTGGTTGCCATAGAATCTATCACAAATCACATGTTTCTCCTTCCCCATAACTAACTGAATTGCACAAGTAGGTAAGTAAGATAGGCCAGGAAGGTATGATAACTAAGCACCTGAGAGAAGATAATATATGTTTTCCAAATTACCATCTTCTACACTCATTTCCTTCTGTCAGGTTCCAGCTTCTAACTATCCAAAGTAAGCACCAAACAAATACCCACTGATGGTGCCAGCCAATAAGCAGTAGTGGCCATCTCCACAGTCTCTAGAGATCCATCTATGTAGGGTTTTTTTTTTTTTTTTTTTTTTCCCTTTCCCATCTCAGGGCCTGAGTATCTGACACTACAAGACAAAAGAACTTAAATCCACGTTCTCCTTGATCCTTCTTGGTTTTAGTCCTTCTTTATTCAATAGAGACTTAGTCTGTGCCTGGGGTTATGCTGGGCTTGACATTGTTACTTTGAGAACATGTCCTAGTTGGACAAATATACAAAGGGCCATGACAGTTTTACTAGTAGCTGAAGAGTCCATATACTAGAGAGGCTGAGGTCAGCAACATGTTGCAAGTTGCATGGAACAAAAGGACAGTGATGACTTTGGTTTTTTTGCTTGAAAATAGCAAAATTTCCCAAAGAAAACAATTTTACTAATATGTGATATAGAACTGAGGAAATATTGGTTATCCATTAATCCTTTCTTTTTTGCCTCCAGTGTTATCACTGGGGCTCAGTGTCTACACTACAAATCCACTGCTCCTATGGCCATGTTTTTCAAAAAAAATTTTTTGATAGGACTGAGAGAAATTGAAAGAGGAGGGTGAGACAGAAAGTAAGAGAGAAAGAGAAAGAAATATACTTGCAGACCTGCTTCACTTCTTGTGAAGTGACCCCCCCCCCCCACATACAGGAAGACAGCCAGGGGCTCGAACCAGGATCCTTGAGTGGGTCCTTGTGCTTCTTACTATGTGTGCTTAACCCAGTGTGTCACACCTGGCCTCCCCATTAATCTTTAAAATATAAAGGGGCTTTATACTTTCTTTTTTAAATTTTATATTTTATTTGTTTATTTTTCCCTTTTGTTGCCCTTGTTGTTTTTTTATTGTTGTTGTAGTTACTGTTGTTGTTGTTGTCATTGTTGGATAGGACAGAGAGAAATGGAGAAAGGAGGGAAGACACCTGCAGACCTGCTTCACCACTTGTGAAACGACTCACCTACAGGTGGGGAGCCGGGGGCTCGAACTGGGATCCTTACGCCGGTCCTTGTTCTTTGCGCCATGTGTGTTTAACCCGTTGTGCTACCGCCCAACTCCCGGATTTTCACTTTAATAAGGCTCTGGGGAATGCATCACACATGTGATTACCACTAAGTGGCTTCCACAGTCCACATTTTGAAAACTTCTGTGTACAAAGAAAGAGAGAGAGAGAGAGAGGCCAGGTGGTGGCACGCCTGGCTAAGCACACATGTTGCAGTGCACAAGGACCCAGGTTCAGGCCACTGGTCCTCACCTGCAGAGGGAAAACATGAGTGGTGAAGCAGGTCTGCAGGTGTCTCGATGTATCTCTCCTTCTCTCTCTTCTTCTCTCCCTCTCAATTTTTCTCTATCTCTATCCAATAATAAATAGAGAGAGAGAGAGAGAGAGAGAGAGAGAGAGAGGGGATGAGAATGAGAATGAGCAATTAAAATAGGTTTCTCTACCAGAGAATCCTTCCTTCCTGGAGGGACAAATATTGATGAAAGGTTCCTTTCTAGTAGTTCTTGACTATAATAAAGACTCTAGGATTTAATGTTTCTAACTTTTCTAGAGAGTACTACTTAACTTAGTACTTCTAGAAAGCACTACTCCACAGCCCATGGAGTTCCCTTTGGTGCTGTCCCTGGTGCTCCTATGTAGTGTTGGGGCTCAGGCGCATAACTTCATATGCTAAGGCATGTGCTTTATCGGTGGTCCACCTCCTGCCCCCTGGGATGCCATATTGAAGAACTAGTGGGGACCCAGAGGTATTGCTGAAAGTCTTCCAGGCCACTTCCCACATCCTCCACTGTGCCATTGCTCATTGCTTTTTAATAAGTGCTCACCTCCGGGGGAGAAATATTGTGATCCTTCAAAGTAAAATGGAACATGGGACAGGTAAACACCCTCCCAGCCCAGCACAGTAAAGTCAGGCAAGGAAGTGATGTGGCTGGCACCTTGTGGGAGCTCCCCTGCCTGACCCCCCAGGTCTGCAGAAGAGAGACTCTGACTGGGAGAGGGAGTCGGAGCTACCGTCCTTCTTGCTCCCGCATTTGTTACTGAGGGTTCTGCAAGGTCAGCCACCAACCTGTCTTTTGTCCTTTCTTTTTGACTGGAGGCACAGGAGGTGGTGGTGGTGAGGGTGCAAACGCTGTTGATTCTTCCAGGTTCTGTTCCAGTTCTCTTCTCTCCTTATCTTCTTGTAGTTTAGTTTCAAAGAAAGTCCTTAATAGCAACAAAATGGGATTTTACAATAGAATTGTTTTGGAATTTCACTTGCAGTCTGGGTTATATTGTAGTGTAGATACCAATATATTTTCTGGTAATTAATTAGCTACTTCAGAACAAATCAGCTTCAATTTCCAAGGCCCCTAAATAGTGATAGTGGTATAAAACTGAGTTCAAGAATTTTGGCCTGGAAATAAATGCCTAAAGTGTTTAGGTACTCATCTTAAAGCTCTTTGATTTCTGTTTCTATTTATAAAGTAAAATTTGGAGTTTTGATTTATTTAAGGAATACTGGATTTTCTCTTTGAATAAATGGTCAGCAGAGGTAGGGAGAAGGAAAGCACATATCTGGATTCTTTTTTGTCTGAAAAAAATTTTTTAATGATATTAGGGTAGCTCTATGCATGAAAATAGTTTCAGCAAAGGGTGTGGAAGTCAGCCTGTCATGCTCAGTTTTGTGGCTTCAATATAGGCTCTTTCAAAATAGATCTGGTATTGTGAATTTTCTTCTAAGTGTTCTCCACAGATGATGAACCCATTTGCAGTCCCACCAGCTGTGTGGGAGGGTTTCTTTACCCCTGCAACTTCTCCAGCATTTGTTGTTACCATCTTCATTTGCGTTTCTCTGATAGCCAATGACACTGAGCTTTTTTTTTTTTTTTTTTTTTTTGGTCATATGTTTTTCTGGCCCTTAAATATCTCTTCTTTGGTGAAGATATGTGGGAGTGGGGACATGGAGAGGATTGGGAAGGGGGCTCTGGGGTCCGGGTGCATGATGGTGGCATGAGCCTAAGTTGAAGAGTAAGAAAGAGTGTTTTGCATAAACCTCTCATGGTGGGGATGAGAAATTATACCCATGTGTCAACAAATGTACTATAAGCCACTAAGCCCCCCTGCAATAAAGGGATAAAAGGAAAACATATATATCTATATACAAAATATATAATATATGCACTATATACAATATGTAATATATAACTATATCATATAAAGCATGCATGATATGTAACAAATATAATATCTGGCATGGCATGATGTGTGGTATCACCTCTGAGTGACCTCTCTGACCCAGGATTCTATTTTTTCTTTTGAGAGAAAGAGAGAGACACCACAGCATCACCCCATGCATGGGGCTCCACTAGTGCTGTTCATGGTGCTCATAGGTGGTGCCAGGACTTGAACTCAGGGTCTCCCCATGGTAAGGTGTGTGCTCTACCAGATGAGCTCTCCACTGGCCTTAACATATGGATTTCCCAACTGTACCGGATGGATGTGCATGGCCTGCCTGCGTGGTAGGTGGAGTGAGAAGCCCTGTGCTTACACTGACACTCTGCTCTCAGTGGGGGAAGTTACCTGAGCACATGATCCACCTCCACTTGATTGGAGGGATCCAGTCCCTGCAGCTGCTCAGTTATGGCCCCATTGACCCACTGCACAGCCGTGCTGACTGCATTCAACCGTTCCACTTCCTCTGCCTCCAGGAGCTCTGGCAAAGGGTTCTCTGGGACTTCGAAGTGAGTGGAGATCACCGTGGAGCAGATGCTCTGAAAACAGCAAAACGTGGCCTACATTTTCCCTCTCACTGAAAAGAGGTAAGGGAATGAACCTAGTCTTTTAATGCGAGTGATATTTTAACACCTATTTCAAAGGGAAAATGAGAATATGTAATTTTCTCTGAGATACATTTTTTATAACTGTTGAAACACTGTGGAATCCAGCTTCAAGGAACATTTAAAATTATTGCCTCGTAAAAACCTTACACTGAGCTTCATCATAATCACTACATCTCTGGTAGATAAAAGGATAGAGGTGGGCTTGATCAGACTTACTTTCTTCCCAGAGAGATTGTAAGAAATTATTTCTGACAACAAATATGTAGCAATCAAAATAAATTTAAATGATTTTTTTTTTCTTGGAGGAGGGCAATCTACCTGTCTGTGAATCTATATGTAAATATATGGATCTTATAAATTTACCTGTAGATCTACAGAACTCACCATATTAATGGTGTCAGGGTTTTTGTTTGTTTGTTTTTGCCTCCAGGGTTATTGCTGGGGCTCAGTGCCTGCACGAGGAATCCACTGCTCCTGGAGGCTATTTTTTCCCTTTTGTTGCCCTTGTTGTTTTATCATTGTTGTTATTATTGTTATTGGATAGGACAGAGAGAAATGGAGAGAAGAGGGGAAGACAGACGGGAAGAGAAAGATAGACACCTGCAGACCTGCTTCACGGCTTGTGAAGCGATGCCCCCTGTAGGTGGGGAGCCTGGGGCTCAAAGCGGGATCCTTATGCAGGTCCTTGTGCTTCCTGCCATGTGCACTTAACCCACTGCGCTATGCCCAACCCCCATCAGTTTTAAAATAATCTTTGCCTTGACCCCACCAATGTGTCCTCGAGCCCCAGATCCCCAGATCCCTACCCCACTAGGGAAAAGAGAGAGACAGGCTGGAGTACAGATCAACATGCCAACGCCCATGTTCAGTGGGGAAGCAATTACAGAAGCCAGACCTCCCATGTTCTGCACCCCATAATGATCCTGGTTCCATATGCCCAAAGAGATAAAGAATAGGAAAGGTTTCAAGGGAGGGGATTGGATAAGGAGTTCTGATCATGGGAATTGTGTGGAATTATACCCCTCTTATCCTATAGTCTTGTCAATATTTCTATTTTATAAATAAAAATTAAAATTAATAATAATCTTTGCCCATGTCCTTTCTCCATCTTGGTCATCTTTCAATTTGCTTGTTCTGTCAATAATAAAATTACATTGACAGAATAATAATCTTGTGATTTATTTTTGTGTATTTATGCTATATGTGTTTCAAAAAAACACTGATTTTTTTCTTTGTGAATGTTTCCAGGGCTTCATGACTCCAGGCTGACTTTTTCAAATAGAGAGAAGAGACTCCAAGAGAAAGAGGGAGAGAGGGAAAGAGACCATAGTACTGAAGCTTCCCCGAGTGTTGTGGGCCTTGAGTTCAAACCTGGCTCATGTCCAGGGCAACATGGTTACCTCCCAGGTGAGCTGTCTTTCAAGCTCATAGACTCTATATTTCAATGTATTCATTTCCAGCCAATCAGACAATAAATGCAGTGAGACCAGTACATAGAGAACCACACACTTAAGACTACCTCATACCTTGGGAAAGTTTTGAATGGTGCAGAAAATTTCCACTTGTAGGGTTGGAAGTCCCAGTCCATCCAGTATGCTTTTCCCCAGTACTTGGCAGATGGTAGGAGGTTTTGCCAATTTAGAAAAGCAGTTTGCCTTAAAAGAAAATATAAACAAGATCACCATACCACAGTTCATTTATCTAGAAAAGGCTATTTGCATTTCTTTTTTCTGATTTCTACTTAAACCTCTCTGCTTTGGTTTGAGGCAGATGCTGAGTCTCTGGTATATGGGATTGTGCGTGGGACATGACACATGGCAATTTGGTGTCTTCCAATCTCTCCGCAGAAAGTCAGATGCGTCCTTTACCTTCAAGGATCAGTGTCGGCTCTGCGGAGCTAGCACAGCTGTGGTGCACAGGATTTAGATGTGAGAGGTCCAGGTTCAAGCACTAGCCCCACTGGAAACTACAGCTGAGCAGTGCTCCGTAATAAAAGAAAGGCTTAATGCCAGTCCTTAACAGGCCTATTTTGTCGTCAATTCCCTAGCCTATCCTGACTGGGATACAAGAGCTGACTGGCCTCCAGAACACTGTGATGCGTTCAAACTTAAGAAACCTCAAGTGAGCCCACTTTTATTCCTCCCAGCATATTTTAATGGTGAAAACTTATGCAGAGGCTGTATTTCACTTACTATCAGTGAGCTCATGTTCAAAGAGGACCACTGGAACCTTAGATATCATAGTTTTGCTGATGGGGAAAAACAGAAACCATCTGGAGATGATCCAAGAAAGAGACCAAAGGAAGAGAGTCAAGCTGAGATAGAAGGCACATTCAGGGAGGCTGAGTGAGAGAGAGTCTGGATGCTGTTTTTAAGCAGAGCAGCAGCAGCTAGGAGAGAAGCAAGGAGGGAGAATGAAGACTCACATTCCTCGTTTTTTTTTTTTATTATTATTACCAGATAGTAGTGGGTTGTGCTGTTAGTATTTCACTTAGCAGAGCAGGTTGCTGACCTTGCAAAGCAAAACACAATGACCTCAACCTGCATAACAGGTTATGCATCTAACACCTGTCAGCAACATACTGGCACAGAGGAGGTGTACTAGCAGAATTAAAGCAAATACCAATTTTTCAGGTCATCGTGCTTTTGAAGGATGGTAGTTTGTATGTTACAGAGTAAGAGTCGGGGGTCGGGCAGTAGCACACTTTGCAAGTGGTGAAGCAGGTCCGCAGGTGTCTGTCTTTCTCTGTCTCCCCATCTCTCTCGGTTTCTCTCTGTCCTATCCAACAACATCAATGGCAACAATAATGACAACAAGGACTGTAACAACAAGGGCAACAATAAATGGGGGGGGAAGAGTCTAAATGAATCTAGTAGACTCGAGAGAGAAGAGTATGATCTAGCTTAAACCTTGTGCATCATAGTGTCTTCTGTTCAAGCAGAGAGTACCTACAAGTGCAAGTGCAATGTATTGTTTTAGTAAAAAGGAAGGAAACATTTTAAAAGTGTTTCAAATATACCTTGAAGGAGTTACTGTATGTTGTTTATCACTGTACCCCATGACATGGTGCCTGGTACAGTTAGGATTTCACAAGCTGAATCCTGTAATAATGTCAGCCATATTATTGTCATGTCACATATGACTTAAGTCATTAAATTCTCAAAACGTAGTGGATGCCATAGGCAGGGAGGTGGGTGAAATGGGTGAAGGGAGTTAAGAGTTACACAAATTCCATTACAGTACAAGTCATGGAGGGTGGGGGTAGATAGCATACAAAGAGACTCTCATGTTATACAAAGAGACTCTCATGCCTGAGGCTCCAAAGTCCCAGGTTAAATCCTCCACACCAACATAAACTAGAGCTGAGCTGTGCTCTAGTAAAAAAAAAAAATGCCATGGAGATATAGTGTAAAATAAAATGCACAGTAATTATATTGATACTGGGTAGTATATTTGGAAGTTGTTCAGAAAGTAGTGGTTTTTGTTTGTCTCTTTGCTTGTTTTTTTTTTTTTTTTGCCACAGAATTATTACTGAAGTCTGTATCACACCACATCTTTCTTATTTAATTATTTAATTATTTATTTATTTATGCCTCCAAGGTTATTGCTGGGGCTTGGTGCCTGCACTACGAATCCACTGCTCCTGAAGGCCATTTTCCCCGGCTTTTTGTTGTCTTTGTTGATTATTGTTGTTGTTATTTGATAGGACAGAGAGAAATCCAGAGAGAAGGGGAAGAGAGGGGCAGAGAAAGACATATACCTGCAGACCTGCTTCAATGCTTGTGAAGCGACCCCCCTGCAGGTGGGGAGCTGAGGGCTCAAACCGGGATCCCTATGTGTTCCTTGCGCTTTGAGCCATGTGCACTTAACCTGCTGTGCTACCACCGGGCCCCCTTTCTCTCTCTCTCTCTCCCTCTCCCTCTCTCATCTCTCTCTTCCTTCTCTCCCTTTTGATCTTTCTTCTGGACATGACAGGGAGAAATTGAGAGTGGAGGGGGCACAGAGAGGAAGAAAGAAAGAGAAGCGCCTGCAGTCCTGCTTCACTGCTCCTGAAGCTTCCCCTGCAGGTGGGGACTGGGGGCTTGAACCAAGATCCTTGCACATGGTAACCCACTGCCCCCTACCCCCTGGCTTAGAGAGTAGATCTTAAAAATTCTCATAATCTGTTGATTATGCCTTCAAAATTCTCAAAACAACCCTATAAGCTAAGTAAATGTATCATCTCCACTTCACAGGTGAATAGACTTCTAAAGAAAAAAACTGGATTATCTAAGATAATAGAGCCTGTGTTTTAAGTTACTTCGTGCTAAACCACCTCAAAGCTTAGTGGCTTAAACCATTACTATTATCATTTATGTATTTATTTTTCTTTGCTCCTGATTCTGCAATTTGGACAGAATGCAAGTGGGAAATTCTTCACCAGTCTTTCTTGGGGTCTCCTATGGATTTGCTGTCATCTGGAGGCTTGACTGAGGTCACTCACATGTCCACTTTCTCAGTTGGCATGGCTGGAACATTTAGAGGTTGGTTGAAAATCCTCTGTCTTTCTGGGTGAGTTTCCTGGAGGCCTCACATTTGCCGGGGTCTCTCTCTACCTGATTTCTGTTTAGCAGGGTAATCAGACTGCCTCACACCATGATGACTAGCATCCAAGAGAGAGTTTTCCAAGAGGATGAGCCTCAGTGAGCATGCACGTCCCTGGCCTCTGCTTGCATCATGCTTGCCAAGGTACTGCTGATCAAAGCAAGTAACAAGGCCAAGTCCGGAGTCAGCATGGGAGAGGCTTACAGAGCTGCTCCCAGCAGTGGTTTTGTTCACTGGGAACTATCAATGTGACAGTAAATTTTCAGTAGATGTACTACAGCTCCTGAGTGACAGGGTCAGGCGTACACTGAGATCTAATTCCCAACCCCAAGCTATTTTGAAACTTTAAAGAATTTGTATTTGTAATTTTAGTGGGTTGCAAGATTGTAAAATCACAGGGTATAGTTCCACACCCACCACTAAGGTTCTGTGTCCACCACACTTCCACCTCACAAAGATAACCATAGTACTCCCACATCTTAGAGACAGTTTGCTTCCGGTTCCCCCCCCACACGTTTATGAATATCAGTTCTCTATAGTCTACATATAAGTGAACCCACCCAGGAGTGTCTCTCATCTCTTTACTTAGTTTGCTAAGCATAATCACCTCCAGTTCCATCCACTGTGTCCCAAAGGACACAATATCATCTTTTTAGATTGCAGAGTAGAATTCTGTGGAATATATATCCCCTAACTTCTTTAGCCAGTCATCTGTCAATGGGCAGTTAGGCTGCTTCCACTCTTTGACCACTATAAATAATGCAGCTAAGAATATGGGGCACCTATGCCCCTTTGGATAAGTGTTTGTGTATCCTTTGAGTAAATGCCTAAGAATGAAAAAAAATTTTTTAATGTATATCTTTCATGAAAAGCTAGCCTAGAGCAACTACTCCATCACGTGAGGTATCAGGAACTGAATCAAGGGCTTCACACAGGCAAGGTATATGTTCTACCATTTAGTCACCTCCCTGGTCCCCATAATCCTACCCACTTCCCAGTGTAAGTTTTATGGTGAAGGAATAATTCTATTGCCATTGCCCGCCGGTATCTTCCCTGTCCCTGAATTCTTCTAGCATGTGAGAGAAACATAAAAAAATACAGCATTGGAACCAAACATTGAGGGTTTCATTAGGTTGACAAGGGGAGTATTTCAGGAGGGGGAATAGGATAAGCAGAGGGTTGCAAAGTAGGGAATTTCAGGCGTTAGGGACTTGCCAGTGGCCAGCTATAGTTCGAAATGGATCTAAGACTTAGATGTTAAACCAGAACCCTTAACATACAATGATGAGATTTTTAAGCTAACGCAGGAGTTAGTGGGATGGTAATGAACATCCAGGGAAAGATACAAGCAGAAGCGTGAAGTTGAAGTGACGCTTGGAAGAGAAAGGTTCAGGCTGATTAGGAGGCCTTAGTTCCAGGAAGGCTGAGGTCATGCTTTTTAGCCAATGCACAGGCTTTGTCATCATTTAATATGTACTGATTTATTTTGATAGGGCAGAAATAAACTGAGAGGGGAAGGGAAGAGAGAGACATCTATAGCACTCTTGAAGCCTCCTCCTGCAGGGGCTTCAACCTGGATCCTTGCACATGGTGACGTGTGTGCTCAATCAAGTGTGAATCCACCCCCCCACCCCCCCCATGCCCAGGCTTTCACTCCAGGACGAAAAGGCTGCAGAAGGTGAGCTCCCAGGCAATGGGGTCTGGCCCTTCCAGAGGCACAGAGAAAACCTGGCAGGCCCTGAGGGTGGCCTGCAGCCCTCTGCGCTCCAGCTGCTTCCTGCGCAACAGCATCACCACCTCCACGCGCCTGGTCCCCACGGGGTCTCCTCCCCGCACCGCCCCGGCCACGCAGCGGCGCGTGCGCAAGTCTACGGCGCAGGCGCACAGCGTTGCCGCAGCGCGGGGCGGGGGGAGCGGGGCTGGCGGCTGGGGGTGCTGCTCCTGGGTCCCTACCAGGTGCCCGTAGACGTCGGCAGGCTGGAGGTAGAAGGTGGAGTTGAGCAGCTCTTCCAGCCTGCGCGGGACGTCGTTCTCCTCGTAGTACCTCCTGGCCTGCTGCTTCAGCTTCTGCTGCTCCTTGGGGGTCCCGCAGCTGTGGCCGCCGCCTTCGTCCCCCATGGTAGGAGATTTAAGGCTACTGCGGGGGTTAGCCTGGGGGCCCCCGCGAGCGTCCTGCCCGTCGCTAGGCAACGCGAACGAGATTCCCGATCCCAGATATCGCGAGGCTTGTCGCGCGGTGGGCCTCCTGTGGCTGCAGCTACGGTGAATGGCTCCTTAGCCCTCCGCCTTCCTTCACGCGGGGGCTGCGCTCCTCCGTTCCGGGGGCTGGTCTCGTCAGCGCCGCTTTACCCCTGAGGGTTTTCCAGAAGCGGAGAGAGTTGACGCTGTCATAAAGCGTTTTTGTTGGTTGGTTTTTTTTGTTTTTGTTTTTTTTTTTTGCTGAAGCGTAGGCGGGCGGCTTTAGCCCCGGCCTCCAGCTGGGGACTTGGGTGGCCTCGGGTGGCGCATTGGCGACCCCAAGACTCTGGGTGTCATCCCTCTCCGGGGGACCCATGGCCAGGGAGCTCTTCTGGGCAGCCCGGGCTGGCCCTCCCTTCTGGGGAAGGATGGAGGGACTCAGACTGAGTCCCCAGAAAATCATCCATCCATCCATCCATCCATCCATCCATCCATTCATCCATTCATTCATTCGGCAGGTTTTTATTTGTTCTGGGCTCAGCGGTGCTCTGCCTGGGCATCCAGTGATGTCTCTCCAGTTATGTGTCTCCCTGCTGGGCATCAGTGGGAGAGGAAAACAGGGTCCACCTTCAAGTGTAGGGATGCATCTTAAGGGCTGATGGTGGTCTGAACAGGCCTAGGAGTTGGGGGAAGACGCAGGCAAGATTGGGGAAATGGGCACAGAGCTCCCATCACAGGGTCTTGTTCCTCGTCTCCTAGGCCTTCAAGAGGCTGCCCGAGTCTTGCTCTTTCAAGTCCTAACTGCCTGCTTGGCTTCTCACACCTTGTCAGGTGCCTTGCAATTCTAGAACTTGTTGTTGTGTGCCCTCTGCGCCAAATACGTGCGCTGCCGGAATGGACCGAAAGGGACAGTGTGTTCTTGTTTTCTTCGGCCTGTTTATAAGTCTGACCTAAGCATACAATTGCACAGAAGAGCTAGTTAACACCTCGCCTTGGGCATCTGGAAATCATTCTTTACTTGCTCCACCTGCTTCACGAGTCACTTAGGATAAAATGAAAAAAAAAAAAAAAAAAAAACTGTGTGAGAGCACTTTGAAACAAGATAGTTATTTTCAATAGATGCCCATGGATGTATAAAAATAAGGGAATCTATAAATACTGTTACATGCACCTAGATCAGACTCTCCATCCAGAGTCCTTCATTGTTTTCCCAGAATCACTAGT
The DNA here is from genome assembly GCF_950295315.1 of Erinaceus europaeus. Lineage (NCBI taxonomy): Eukaryota > Metazoa > Chordata > Mammalia > Eulipotyphla > Erinaceidae > Erinaceus > Erinaceus europaeus. Next base: position 10,846,938 of record NC_080175.1, read on the forward strand.
GAACATGTCACTTTCTGGGGCTTGATAGATCATTGCGAGCCTACTTTATGCTCCTTGATAGGGGGAAATCCCTCCTGAGTCACCTTCAAGCCACCACAGAGCCTGGCCTGACCTTCAGGGACAGCGCATGCGCTGAGCTAAATAAGCATTGACTGAGCCTTGGTACAAAACAGACCAGTGTTGGTACTGCTGCTTGTACATTCCAGCTTTGTGCCCTTTCCTATCCCCCTGGATGAAAAGGACTCCCCTCTTCTACATCCATACTTTCCTTCTTTAGAAAAAGACGTATTTATGTACTTACTTATGAGTACAAGGGGGGAGGGAAACTGGGGAAATGGTATAATGGTCATTCAAAAGACTCTCATGCCTGAGGCTCTGAGGTGCCAAGTTCAATCCCCAGAGCACTACCATAAGCCAGATCTGAGCAGAGAGCTCTGTCTGTATATTTATCTCTGTATCTCTCATTCGTTAAAAAAAAATAGGAGAGAGAGAGAGGAGGAAAACCAGAGCATCACTCTGACACATGCTCTGCCAGGGATCGAACTCAGGACCTCATGCTTGAGAGTCCAGTGCATTATCCACCGCCTCACCTCCCAGGCTGTTACACCTACTTTTATTCTCAAAGAAGCCATGCTCCACCTGCGAGAGTTTTGCTTCCTTTTCCCTGAGTCACAAAACTCAGTTCTTAGAGTATGTTCTCACATATTGAGCATTTTATTGGTAGAATGGCAAAATCCTGGGCAGGCAATTCTGTGTCTCAGGGTGCCCCCTCTAACTCACTGACCTCTGAGTTCCATGTCTTATAAGTTTAGTCAGTATTTGTTGAAGCTTACACATAGTAAGTGCTTAACAAGTACTTAACACACACTTTGGGTCACTAGTAAGTACACCAGACTTACTGGAACAAAGCGTTTGTTCTCTGGACTAGTGAGAGTTAATAACGAAAAAGTAGTTGAGGTGCAATTGTGATGTGAGGATGGGGAACCAAAGATGGCTCCATGGAGGACAATTTGCAGGATTGTTACACTTGACAGGAATGGGATAAGTGAAAAAAGAGTCACTTGGGGGCCACAAGTAGAACACCTGGTTAATACACATCACCACGCACAAGGACACAGGCTCAAGCCCCTGCCTGCACGGGAAAAGCTTCACAAATGGTGAAGCATGTCTGCAGGTGTTTCTCTCCCTCTCTTAACTTCCCCACTCCTTTCAATTGCTCTCTGTCCTATCAAAATAAAAAGGAAAAAATGACCACTGGGAGTGGTGGGTTTGTGTGCAGGCACTGAGTCCCAGCAATGATAACCCTGGTAGGAAAAGGAAAAAAAAAAGCCACTTGGTTTTGACAGAGAGAACAAGAGACATTTAGATGTGTCAAATCTGAGGAGCTCTGGTGTCCCAGAAAACTCAAGAGGGAGGACTAAAGATCTAGAGGCAAAGAGACATCCAGTCAAATTCAGAGTTGTAATAATCAGTGAATCCTCTGGAGGAAAAAAATGGGGGGAAAGTTCCCTTCAACTAAGGAACTAAATATTGGGGAAGGAATATACTTAGGACATAGAAGTGGAAGGCACTGTAACAGAATACAAAATAGTTTTATATAAAACAAACACACACACCCCAGCATGAAAAACTCTAAAGCATAGAATTTGAGGCAGAGACTGGGAAATGTGACGTGTGTGTGTGTGTGTGTGTGTGTGTTGCAGAGTAAATTCTGAAAGGCTATGAATTAGAATACTCATTGTCTTGGTCTTGGTGGTGGAAACATGGGCTTTGATTTTTGTCTTTATGTATAGTGGGGCTGATTTTTCTTAAAATGAGTGACTTAGTACATGCTTTTGGAAAATTACATGAAAAATATTTGAGGGAAGCATGTCAAGTTAAATGTTACAGAAGAATTGAAGATGGAAGATTTTTTTTGTTAATTTTTTATATTTATTTATTTTCCCTTTTGTTGCCCTGGCTGTTTTTTATTGTTGTTGTTAATTGATGTCATCGTTGTTAGATAGGACAGAGAAAAATGGAGAGAGGAGGGGAAGACAGAGAGGGAGAGAGAAAGATAGACACCTGCAGACCTGCTTCACTGCCTGTGAAGTGACTCTCCTGCAGGTGGGGAGCTGGGTGCTCGAACTGAAATCTTTAAGCTGGTCCTTGCACTTCATACCACGTGTGCTTAACCCGCTGTGCTACTGCCCAACTAACTCCCTAAGATGGAAGATTTTTAATAGGAGCTCAGCTCTTCCCTGATACATTATTCTATCATCTCAGATAAAAATAGAACTACAGGAATGGGAAATAGCTCAGTCAAGAGGTAACTCAGCTGATAGGGTGCAGGCCTTACCATGCATAAGACCTGGGTTCAGGCCCTCACACACATGGGAGCATCATAGACAGTTAAAATGAAGCTCTTTTGTTGGTGGACTGGTTCTATGGTTGATGTGCTCTGATGTCTTTCCTCTCCCATTTTTTCTCTCTCTCAAAAAAGGAGGGCTACTTAGTAATACTGTACATATTCAAGGCCCTGAGCTAATTCTCAGTTCATTTCTGTCATATAACCAATACAAATAAAAGCATAAGTCAGATAAATAAATCTACTATTTCTGTTTAAATATCATTCACTCGGTCAACAGATTATTTCAGCGACTAAAGAGATACTTCTGTCAATAGGGTACTTACTTCACCATACATGTGGCCCAAGTTTGAGGCCCAGTACCACCTGGGAGTGCTGTGGAACCCGGGGAAACTCCAATACTATGGTATCTTTTCCTTTCTTTATCCGAGTGAAATCACATATGCACAAGTATCACAACAAAATAAATCCCCCAAAATACATATGGAAGATCTACCCTGTGCCAGGCACAGTCCTAGGTATTGGGGAAAAACAGCAAATAAATAGATAGCATCCCTTCTCTTCAGGGCAAGTATGTTCTAGCGACCCTCCAGATGCTCTTACATCCTAGCAAGCTGGGAAAACATGCTGAAATAATAACCAAGAAAGGTGGTGTACTAGGGCTTTATTAACAGGCTATTAGTGTTGACAGATCCAGAGTAAATAAAATGACTATTCATGAATATTCCAATTTTCTTTCTCAATAGATATTATTGAGAACACTGGCAGCAGTGCTAGCTGTAACACACAGTCATGCATATGCATATTTTTTAGACAGACTTGATACATGCCTTGTTTTAGTAGTCTGGTGGTTGTATTCCCATCTCATACTGCCCAAGGATACTTAACAAAGCATCAGTGTGTGCAGAGGTTGGAGTGTGCAGCTCACTCTCTGTGTCAACTTGGCGAGTCGAGGAGGTAGGGGAGTGGAAGAAGGGAAGGGAAGGAGAGAGAAAGGAAAGGCTCAGGGGCCATAGAATCCTTAGAATCTATCCCGGGGCAGGAATATATTCTCCTGCAGGAGGAGAAGGAGTGAGAAGAGAAAAGACACATTGGGAAAACTGCTGGGAGGGATTTATAATGCCAAGCGAGGACCATTTGCAGAGGAATTTAAAGCCTAGCTTGGAATCCCACCTTTCTCCAAGAACTTATAGAACCTCATCGATTAGATGAATTGAACTAGACTTTTCTCACCTATTTAAGTATAAAAGATCCTCCTGCTTTTAATGAAAACATCAAGTTTTCAACCTCATGCAACAGTGGTGATGCATAGTGACTCTGTATTCATTAGTACAACTAGAAACATTTAGATTTATTCGTGGAAACTGTGTATATGGACAAAGGATACCAAACCAGTCACTCCTTAGTTCTGGAATTGTGGGCCCCCATGTCCAGAGTCCATGGGGATCTTCTTGGGGACCTTCTTTGAAGCCCACTGCACTGGTGCTCTCTATTTAGATCTCGTCTGCTTTGTAGCTCTGATAGAAGGCAAAAAATCAAGACATGCTAGTTTGTTCCTACCTCCTAATGCAAGAGCCTTCATCAAGGAAATTGGCCAATCTTCAATCTGCATTTTAGAAAGAATTTCCTAGCTTGGCCAGGTACTTCCTAAAAGAATGAGGGTAAAGAGAAATGCATCCATTCACCTGTCCTTAATCCTTTCCAACACCTTTAAATCAATTGGAACTTGTTGTTGTGACTTGATTGTTCAGAAGCTATTATTCAGGTGTTATCTGGTGATTGTTACCAAGTTTGTGTTAATTCTTCTTTCCTGCATTTACCATCTGTGTTGAATATCACCTTTCATAGGGAACTAATGAATGCGATTGCAGGTGCTTTTAATCGCAGAATCATAGGAACTATGAGCAGACTAGATGAGAGTGTTGCTTTGTCCTCATCCTGAAAATGGGAGTAATGCTACCCTTTCTGGCCCACTTGTCATGGATAAGAAATACAATTGCCCAGATAATTGCAATATAAATAACTATAGATTAAATGCCAAGCAACAGGAGGAGGAATGATTTGTCTAATAAAAAAGTGTCTTGTAATTGAAGAATGTTGAATGTTTTTTATTACGAATGCCTGCCAGCAATAGTCATTACCACTGTAGCAGTAATACCACCACCACCACTACCACCACCAAAAACCACAGAAGGGCCAGGGAGATAGCTCAGCCTGTTAGAGCACAGGATTGCATGGCTGAGATTACAGAGGATGCAGGTTCAGTCCCTGGCACCACCTTCTGTCAGAACTGAGCAGTACTCTGATTTGTCTGTCTCCCAATAATGAATACATAACTCTTAAGTTTAAGAGATAATAATAGTAGTAGTAGTAGTAGTAGTAGTAGTAGTAATCACAGCAGCTACTGCTGATGGAGTTCTTTTATATGCCTGAGCTTCTCTCATCCCATTGAGTCTGCAGAAGAGGTAGATGAATGCCCCAAGGCTACAGTTAATAAATAGCAGTGCTAGGAACAGGTTCAGCTGACTCTACTGAACTCTCAGCTCTAGAACCTTCTTAGGTATTACTTTTCAGATCTTGGCCCCACCTCCCTAGAATCCAGTTGTTCACATTGAGGATTGGGAGAAAGGAATCCTGGTAAATGGCATTGATCACTAATCATAGGTGTTCAGTCAGTGCTGTACATTACAGTCACCCAGGATTCTTCTAGAATCATTAGAACCTGAACACCCCTGGAATACCAGCACCATGAAGAGAAAGGGTATTTGTTGTTGCAGTGTTGGAAATAGTGACAATTGGGCCCAACCTCAGATCAGACCTATTCCATTTGGGATTCCCAGAGATAAAGCCTATGCCTAGATTTTTAAAACAATATTTGATTTAATTTATTTTATTATAATGAGAGGTACTGAGGAAGCCACCAGAGCCCTGCTCAACTCTGGCTTATGGTGGTGCCAGGGGTTGAACCTGGGGCCTCAGGGACTTCAAGCATGACAGTCTTGTGCACAAACTGCTGTGTGTTGTCTCCCTGTTCTCATAGACTTTCATTTTCTTTCATGTCACATTTATTTACAGACAGAGCTGAGAAGCACTACTTTAAAAGATTTCTCCATGTAGCACGTCAGAAATAACTAATGATTTTAGTGCCACTCATGGATGGTTTGATAATGGGTGCAGCCAAGAAGTTCTACATCTGTTGGCTCCTGGAATGAGCCTACATGAGTTCAACGCCTGGTTTTTCCAGTCCCCAGCTGTGTGACCTTGTGCAAGTCATTAAACCTTTCTGAGCCAACCTAATACTTCAACTTTGTAATGTTGTTATGCAATTAAATTTTTAAAAATCCATGTGAATTTTATCCCACCATGCCCAGCCATAGTATGTGAGGTTATTGTATCCAAAGACATTGAGGGAAAAAATACATAACGTTTTTTTGAAGTCTTTGCAGTATTTGTCTGAAAAACATTTAGCTTTGTATAGGAAATCAGACTGGATTGAATTAAAAGATAAATAGTGCAAAACAGTATTAGCGGCTTTTTGAGGTAATTTAACTTTCTGCTAATCACTTTTATTTTAACCTTTACCATTTGTGAATAATCATGAAGTTGACACATTATTTCTCTCTTGCTTCCCACATAAAGCAGAAAGCTGGAGCCATGGTTGTAATGTGAGTACTCAAAGCTGGCATCTTGTCAAAAGCTGTTTTAGATTTAGCCTTCCGGTCATTTGTTCAAAGGGCTTTGACATTAGAGTTCGAAAGATACTGTTGGAGATGCTACTGCTGGCAGTTTAATTGGTATTTTTCAGGGTATAGACACACCATTTGTATATAGGCAGAATGAAACTGGAAGTAGGGCAATTAGCCAGTGAGTTCAAACAAGTTAGGAGAACAGTGAAAACATTAGGCAAAAGATATTCTTTGGACATTTCTAAATAGACAATCTTTTAAAACTATCTAGAAGTAAATTCAACTTACAGATACTTTTGTGACATAGTTATGGGACAAATGCAGCAAAGTAAATATATATCTAAAGACCAGGTCATCTGATGTGTAGATTTTGCTTACTGTAATAGCAAACTAAAATACCCCAGCTGCCTTTCTTGTAAAGGAAGAAACTGTTTCATGATGAACATATGGCCCACACAGGAGACATGAAAGACAGAGTCGTAGTTAAAAGGACCAGTTAGATGGTCCATCAAGTTATGGCTAACAATATTTTCTCTGGGATTGGTACAAATATTGATTTGGTTGGTTTCGCAGCCCCTGAGAATTCTGTGTCTACCTATTTTGTTGTTGCACTTGAATGAGAGCTAATAAATTGTTTGACTTTGGTAATTAAACTTAAGCACCTGATTGAAGGGGGTTTTAGCTCCTGTGAAAATGTACTTTAAGTTAATCTGCTTAAGAGGAATTATCTATTTCTCATTAGCAAAATCAAAAGGCTGTCTCTGCCTTTATACCTAACAATTTCTGTAGGCCTGGTCAGGAATCTAGTAGTTGGGGTAAACCCTCACAACTTAATTGGGAGATTTTTTTTTTTAATTAAGCTGTCAGAGGACTTAGCATTTGTCATTAGCCAAGTATCAGATTATCTTTGTTGTTATTGTTATTTCCTTTTTCTTCCTTGATTTGCTGATTTAGGAGTACTAGTGTTTGGTTTTGCTTGTTTGTTTTGTTTTTGTCCTGTTTAAAAAGTAGGTCATTCTAGTTCTTTGGATATTTTTTAACACCTAGTTACAGATGAGAAATTTTTTTTTTTAAGAGCTGTGACTTGGGGGAATTATTGGGAATTTTTAGCAAATAACAATGGTTTCATTTGCATCTCTTCCATATATGCTGGCCACGTATGAGTTATTAGCAGTGGAGCCTTACATGTTCACAGAGCAATTTAAGATGACACTTGTGAGTGAATTTCGAATGCCAAAACAACATGGCAGATTAAACTTCCGTATAATAGTTAAGGTACACTGAACTGCACCATTAACATGAATAGACCCAGTTTTTAATTAAGTAATACAATGATTCAATTTTGCCATTGTGCATTCCACACACTAGGTAAAAGCAGAAATAAAAGCAGTAATGATTAGAATTCGTTTCTCGGGAAAATAGTGTTTCCATTAATACTTGAAGGAGAGGTGCAATAAGGATGAAAGACGGATTTTTTTTTTTTAAGTGGAAATCACTTTACTGTGGTGTTAATGGTGTCTGTCTTCTGCTTGGGCTACCGTCAGCCCATCTGTGTTATATGTGCTGCTGGCTGGGGCGAGGAAGGAGGGAGGCAAGTAGGAGACAATTGAAGGCAGCGTTCTCAGGCAACAATAAAGAGCTCATGCGTATTCGGATAATTTTGTGCGAAAGTACTTGCACTTGGATCCTTGAGGCAGAGGCAGAGTTTGGAATAGAAGTTATCTGGGCACCTACCCCACCTTTTGTGTGAGTAATCCTGGGAGCCTTGTCTCCCATCTCCTTGCTGAAGGTGATCACCAGCTCCTGCTGCTAGGCTGCTGCAAACATTTGAATTGATTGGGGAACAGCTGAGTGAGTTGAAATATCCCTGATCTCATCTCGGTAACCATCCTTCCCAAAACTTAGCCCAATATCTGCACCCATCTTATAACTCCTGTGGAAATCTGAGAAGAGAGGAGAGTGTAAAAACAAATTCTCCAGGCAGGGAATTCGGCAGAGAAGAGCTGTTGCAGTTGGCATGAACCATCTGAATGAAGAGTCTTTCTAACTCTAGAGCTTCAAACAAACAAACAAACAAACAAACAAAGCCAGTTCTATTTGAGAGAACTAGCAGCCAATTTCTTGTTTGATGTGAAATTTGTTTCATGCCAGCTTTTGTTGGATTTTTTTTTTTTTTTTTTTTTTTTTTAGTAAACCTGTGAATCTGACCTGAACTTTGAATGTCTAATCATAAATGCTTTCTTTCCTTTATAGCCAAGCTGACAGGACAGAAAAGGGAGAAATAAAAGTTCCTGTGCTGATTTTGAGAATACAAAATAAAAAAGACCTTGTTTTGTAGGGTAAGAACTAACGACTGCATTCTGTAGAATGAGCACAGTGCAGCTTTCATTTGAAAGTATGATACTTGAAACAGTGTTCTCCAATATATAAACTTTAGAAGGAAGATTTTTCAGTGGTGTATTATTGTTAATTACTTTACTGGAAATCTAGTCATTTTAAATTCTTAACCCAGGCCATTGCAATTCCACCTTTTTCTTATAAACCTACTGCTGGAAAATGAGTTGTCTTTTTTCTTAGGTATTTTGAATCTGAAGAAACAGGAAATGCCATCAAAACAAAGACCTCAAAATTAGAATTTTTTTTGTGACTTACATTCACAATAGACTTTATTTTCAAATATTATCTGATATATGTAAACAAAAGGACTCACCATATGCTTGTGAACTTTTCCTTAAACTGAAAAAATAATTTTTTTTTTTTGCCTTCCCCCACCATGTGTGTTGTCTGTCTGTCTGGGTTCGACTGTGATGCACTGGAGTATGCCTTGAACTTTTCATATTCAAGCCCAGAAGCTAAAAAAAAAGTGCTACCCTACTTGGCACAGATTGAGACCCTGGCAGGCAGATGAGAGACTATCCTTCCCATTCCTGTACTTTCTGAGGTTAGGGCTCTGAAGTCATGTATCAGGATTAGCTCAGACTCTTAATTTGTTTCTTCAGATTCAGTTTCTTTTCCACAGTTAGAATTTAAGACTATTCACCTGCTGGCAGCCTATCTTATTTATTATTTATTTCATTTTAAAAATATTTTATTTGGGGGAATAATGATTCATAGAACAGCTGTCACTGTATGTATGCAGTTTCTTTTCCCCTCTTGCTCATTTTATTTTAAATAACAAAATAAATTTAAATGTGTAGGTAAATCTGGTTTTTTGGGGGTTTTTTTTTGGTCTGTTTGCTTGTTTGTTTTTTAATGGTAGGCATTTGTAGCTAGCTAGTCCTTGAAACCAGTCTTCCTTGTGTTGGTTATTCAGGCACATTTATTTCAGTGAGATATGTGGAAATAAGCTGTGATTGGGAGAAGATATGATTGGAGAAGAGCTGTGATCCTGAATCACTCCGATGGAGAGCAATATGAAAACAGGGAAACGTGTAGCCTGTAATTCTAAGAAATATGGTAGGAAACAAAAAAGCTCTGCCTGGGGCAGGGGAGGGAAGTCTTATATAGCTTCCACAATGTCTGACTTAGTCATAAAAACCGCTGCTGCTAATATGCTCAAGTAGAATGGGCCAGTGCATCTGCCAGTGCTTAAAGCAGAAGAATGTGTGTCTTCCCTTAATGTTTGTTCTACTTAATTCGCAAGCGACGAGCCAAAGTCAAAATGGGCATCTCTTTCACACTAGAAAGTTAAGCCTATTCCTTATACATGGAATAAAGCAGCTCTACAAACTCTGCTACTCGTCATCCTGCTGTTAATGTTTTGTTTTAGTTGATCAAGGAACTTGATATTTCTGCACATCAGTGTTCAGTGGTTGAGACAGATGTAGGCCACAGAGGTGAACATTAAGTAAGTAAAGTTTTGAAGTGTCTGGGGTTCTCAGCACAAAAATAAAATTATCTATCTGAATTTTGAACAGTTATTAGCTCTAACCCGTCTGAATAATTACACCCCAACACAGGAGCATTATATATATATATATATATATATGATCCGTAACACCCTCTATATTTTATGTTAAGTCTGCTTTGCCTTAGGCATGGTGCAGTACGTTAAAGAACACTTAAAACTTTCAACTGCTTCTTCCAATTACAAACCCTGTCTAGTAGGAAGTTCAAACAAACCTAACCCAAGGCTCATTTCTACCTTGTGTAGTCAGGTGCTTTAAAAACATGCTATGAAGAGCCACAAGAGGACTGAGACGGTAGACACCCCCACCCCCACCCCCACCCCGCCCCACCCCAACGCCTGGACTTTGGAGTTCCTTCCAGCTGGAGTTCTTGCACCACATACAGATAAACCACAACTGAGGATGCAGAAGTCTGAGCAGTCCTGTGACTGCTGTCAGTTTTGGCCTTTCTTCCGCTGAGCTGGTCTGCCTTGTTTTTCTCCGCTTCAGATGTTCCCCTGGTCAGCCTCGACACGTGGTGAAGTGGTGCAGACACTATCCAGTGCTCTGGCTCGCTGGGAGTTCCTCTGAGAGGACCCCCTGCAGTCCTGCAGTCCCACAGCCTGTCTGCCACCTTCCCTGTGCCTTCCTGCTCCAGGAAAGGAGGTGTGCTTTAAGGAGGTTGGGGATTCTAGCCTCCCTAGCCCTGTCTTTCCTAGTTTTTACTTCATCCACCTTTACTCTGTCTCAGCGACCTGTATGATAGGCAGGGCGTCTATTGTATGTCTTGTTCATCTGCCTCTTTGCCTTTAGAGGGATCATTTTTTATTATGAAGAAATCATAGAGCCAGGCTTGGAGAGTCATTTTCTTGCACACCCTCGTTTTCTAGATTACTCTCTGCCCCCCCCCCCACAAAAGTAGTTAAATAATTTTTAAAAGTAAATTTAAAAAAAATGACTTCTCCTTACAAGCGAAACAAAACAAAAGCTTTAGCTACTGGTGAAAGACTGTCAACATAATTCTTCACATCCAGGCTTCAGTTCATTTGGCGGTACTGGATTTAGAGAGTTGTACTCTCTTCATAATGTAGGTAGGTAAAGCAAAGTACCTTTTCTCATGACCGGTATATTTCGTGCCATTGCTCTCACTGATGTCATATGCATTCTGATAATTTGTAAAATTTGAAATCCTAAAATTCAAGATTCCTAAATTCTGGGCTTGAGATGGGGTGCTATATATCTTGATAGAGAATTTGGTTTTGGATTGTTGTTATTTATTTGCCTCTGGGATTATTGTTGGAATTCAGTGCCTGTACAACAAATGTACTTCTCTCTGTGGTAATTTTTTTCTTTTTCCTTTTCTTTTTTTCTTTTTGGTAGAGACAGGAATTTAGAGAGAATGGGGAGATAGGGAGAAAGCAAGAGAGGTTCCTGCAGCACGGCTTCTCCACTAGCAGGGACCAGCTGCTTGAACCAGGGCCCTAACTCTAGGGCATGTGTGTGCTCCACCAACCGGGCCGCTATTGAGAGGGAACTTGCACCAGCAATTTGCAGGAAGTCTAGGTGTGCAGAGTTCTTCAGATTTGTCATCTCAAATGGCTTTTTGATGGGCCAGTTCCTATATGCTTGTTTGTCCAGTGAGAAGGCAGATTATTTTTCAGATTAAAAAATACAGTAGCAGGCATGTGTGCTGCTCTTTTCCAGATATAAAAAGATCTTCATGGCTCATCCCATAAAATGTGAGTCACCTGACGCTCTGTCCCCGAATTAGTGCTGGGCAGTATCTTAGCCTAGGGAGCTGCATGCCGATTAAATGATAAAGGAAAGACTTTCTTATTCAAACTTGCAGCATTCTTATGGGTCAGGAGAGAAGGAAAGCGTCACTAACAGCTGTTTATTTTGCTGACAGTTTCATGAGACTGTGATTTCCCCCCAGGTGAATTACAACCTCACTCTGGCTTGGCGACTACTAATAAAGTATTTATGAAACTCCTTAACTGTGTGGTCCCCCCTCTCACAGCGTGTCACTGCTGCCGCCAAGTGACAGGTCTGTGGCATCAGCAAGTCTTAAACTATTAAGAGCCTGGATTCCTCTTTCCCAAACCAAGGCCTCTTTCACCTCTTACACACAAATATCATCACCATCTCTGATGACAGCAGAGACTGTCCCCCAACTCCCACTTGACCCACGTGATTTCTGAGGAAAGAATGGAAGGGATGAGCAAATGTTTTGTTTTTTCTTTTCCTTGAAGGAATAGGTCTCATTTTAGGATTTCAGGGAGATTTTTTTCCCCCAGTCTTGTTTACTTCCATTTTCCACAAGATCATACTATGCTGTGGGAAGAGGAATTCTCTGTTTACAACAAAAACAGCATGTGTGTGTGTGTGTGTGTGTGTGTGTGTGCGCGCGCACACACACACACACACCACTATAAAACAAACAAAAAATAATCACTCTAAGAACACAGTACAGAGGGTACTTGGCCAAGCTCTGCAAAGACTGTCCTCTGGAGCAGCCTCTTCTTGAACCCAGCTAAGAGCTGTTCAATTGCCATGACATTTTCAGCCATGAAAGTAGTCTTCACAGCAGAGCAATGTTTTACAGGCAATCACTTTATATGATCAATGGAGCAATTCCCTCCCTTCCAGAGAGGACCCAAGCGATCAAGTTAAATCTTGAGAAATAGACGGGGGGGTGGGGGGGGAGGGAGAGAGGGAGAAGAGAGGAGATTGAGATTGAGATTTTAGGAGAAAGGACTCTTCTCATTAGCAGGTGCCAGTGCTAGGGGCTCCGGAGCCCTGGTGCACAATGTCACTGGCCCTTTAAGACAATGGCTGCGCTCCTCCATGCTCAGCCACCCCCCTCCCCTGTAACTGTTGACAGGTCCAAACCTCCTGAGAAGCCCATTGTGGCCACAGTAGGAGGCACCTGCAGAAAATGTGCCAAAACCAAGCAGGGAGCAAGAGCTTTTCAATAAGCTCCGCAGCTGGAGAGGAGAAGCAATACTAAACAAGGACCAGGCATGTGATGGGAAAAGGGGTCAGAGGCAGACACCTCCTATGGGCTTTCTGAGCTCAGCCTGCTTCAATTTGCTGACATCTTCTAGCTGGCTGTTCTCTATTTGCTTAATATGCTGAGGTATTTAGCTTAAAAGCACTAAATGCTCTCTCCCTGTCCCATTTACTGTTATTAAGGATGGTTTCCTCTCTTTTTACTCTTTCTGCCCCAAACCCAGCTTGTTTCCTTTTGCTTGTGCCACTCCCCCCCTCTCTCTTTCTCTCTGTCTCTCTTCCTTAAAAAAAAAAAAAACTTTATTAGTACCTTAGTATTGATTTATAAAATTATGAGATTTACAAAATTATGAGGTAATTCTGCACCCTTCCCACCACCAGATTTCTGTGTGCGCCTCCCCCCATTCCCTCCATTGCAAATTGTAGTATTTCTCCAAAGTCACAGATAAGGGTTTACTACTATTTCTCTAACTATGGATATTTATATGTATTTGCCCTCCCCCCCCCCCAGGCCCTGCTTTTCCTTCCTTTCTAAGTCACACTTCCACCTATTGCTGCTTCCGAGTGTCCTTCCGTTTTTCCTTTTCTGATGGAATTGGAGCTCGGAGTCCTCTGGTTGTCTTATTCCCAACAGTTCTCCCCCTCGGGGAGTATGGACCAAAGCATTTCATGGGATGCAGTAGGTGGAAGTTCTGGCTTCTGTAGTTGGCTTCTCCTCAGGACATGGGTGTTGGCAGGTCAATCCGTATACCCCCAGCCTGTTTCTGTCTTTCCCTAGTGGGGTAGGGCTCTGGAGAAGTGAGGCTCCAGGACACATTGGTGAGGTTACCTGCCCAAGGAAGTCAGGATGGAATCATGATAGCATCTGCAACTCGGTGGCCGATTAGAGGAGTTGGGAGGTTGACATCTCAGGCTTGGCGTCTCTGGTGACAATCTGCAGGGACGAATCAGTAGTGGCATGGCACGGCATGGCAGCACCACTAACTGCATTGATTTGGTTGAGGTCAGCAGAGGCAGCAGGCCTTTCTCTCTTGCTCTTAGGTATTCTTCCACCACCACAGACCACCTGCTTGCGTTTACATGCCTGTCGAATTTGAAGACCAATGAGGCTCTCCACATTCAAGGTCTGTGCTCACAGCTAGTCTCCTAGGAGCACAGATCCTGCCGTTGCACTGTATCCCAGCTCAGCAAACATTTATAGTGCATCTACTGTTCCCACCTGTTGTCCTCAGGGCTTCTAGAAGCCCAGTAAAGACAAAGCTGTTTCTCCTCTCCCTGCAACTATAGGAACCACCAGAGGAGCCACAAAGTAACCAACAAGTCGTGGGTGCCGGGAACTGTGGGGCTCTTCCACTTATCTGCGTAGAAACTTAGAAGAGTGAAGGTGGAGGACAAAAGAGGGATCTGGGGTTTGCTGCTGGTGGTATCACGGCCTTCGACAGTGAGAGAACAGATTCTGAATTCCTCTCTTAAACAAATACAGCTATGTTCATAGCAGCACAATTTATAACTGCCAAAACCTCGAAGCAGCCCAGGTGTCCAACAGCAGATGAGAGGTTAAGTAAGTTGTGGTCTGTATACACATTGGAATACTACTCAGCTATTAACAATGACGGATTCACCCTTTTCACCTCATCTTGGATGGAGCTTGAAGGAGTCACATGTTAAGTAAGATAAGCCAGAAAGAGAAGGAGAAAAGTGGCATGATCTCACTCATGGACAGAAGTTGAAAAGTAAGAACAGAAGGGAAAACACAAAGTAGAACTTGGACTGATTGTGATGTATTGCACGGAAACAAAGAACTCTGGGTGGGGTGGGGAGTGCTCTCAGGCCTTGGTGCATGATGATGGAGGAGGACCCAGACTAAGGGTGTGAGTGTGTTGCCTAAAGCTGAAAAAACTTTACGCATGTACCATCAGCTCAGTTTGCTGTAAACCATTAATTTCCCCAATGAAAATAATAATAATAAATACAGGTGGGAACCTGGCACCTGGAAGAGTGAGTTCCTCAGTTTTGATGTCTCACATTTGCCTCCAGCCCCTTCACACTTGTACAGTGATTTCAGTTGTCATGATCAGTGTCCATACATTTTTTTTTTTGTTCACTTGAAGTTGTAAGGCATTATCTCTGTCTTCCAGATGAAAACATCTGAGTCTCAGGGCTCAGCACCCCACCCAAGGGCACCTAGGAGTAGGGGGTAAGTGCAAAGGCCCACCAGGTGATGGCTTTGCTGCCAGTCCGCACCCTGGCTTCTCTCCCACCCGTGTCTGTGCACTGCCTCTCCAGACTGCCAGCCAGTGTACTAGGCGTGTGGGGACAGACAGGCCAAGTGATATTTTTACAGTGGAACTCTTTCCTCCCCTCCTGCAGATGGAGAGTGTTGGTGTGTACGGCTTCTGTGGGTGTACAGCCAAGAACAAAATGAAGTGCGATTCAAGGTGGGAAATAAGCGCCTCAGGTAGGAAATGAACGGATCCTGCGTACCTACCCAAGCAGCACCGGAAGTCATTAATTACCCTCAGAGCTTTACGGCCCCCTGAGAGAGGGACTCTGGTGCCTCCTAAACTGGGCCCACTGGGATGTTCTTGCACCTTTAAGAAAAAAAACAAAAAACACCTGCTTGCTGAGAGTGCCAACAAGTGGTAAGACATGAGGGTGTTGAGAGGACAGGCATGCCATGTTTTATTGCAGTTGACTTCATTGCATTTTGAAATAATGTGGCTATATATATATATATATATATATATATATATATATATATATATGCTCCTCCATCAGCAAAAAGATTGGTTACAACTCGCTGAAGGCTTATATCATGGTTATATACATATACACGTACCAGTACATATATGGCAATATTTCCAGTTCAGTTAGGAGCATCGGGTTTTTAGATGTAATAGCTATTGCACACCTAATAAGCCACAGAACGGTGTGAATGTAACTTTCATCTGCACTGGGAACCTTTAATTCCTGGGACTCACATGGTTGCAGGATTCTCTGGGTTGTGGTGGTCTGGAGGTAGCCTTATAAGTTCTTGTGTGTCAGGGGATGAAATCTTCATCCACCCACCCAAAGCCTGGTGTGGTTGTAAGCACAGCTGGTGGAGTGGGACCCAGCACTACCCCCTGCTCTGCTTCAGTGGCTCATAGGAAGGCAGGAGGACACGTTTCTCTCTCTGCAACTCTGGGCTCTTTTATGCCTTCACATGTTCCCCCCCCCCCCCCCCCCCCCCGTCCCCCCAGGACTGTTCCTCTTCCTTCTTCCCCAGTGCCTCCCTCCAATTCTGGAGAAAACAAGCGGACTATTCATGTAAAAAGAGAAAGCCCAAGAAAGGGTGGTGTGTTGGGGGGGGGGGGGAATGCCACCGGCAAACTCTATTGAAAGCCACTGGCTGTTCATTTACATTCACACTTTTAAAAAATGTTAACTAATGATGTTAAATGGTTTGCCAAAGGTCCTGGCAGGTCAGTTGTAGAAGTGTCATTTCTGCCTAATTAGGGCTCTTGTGGCTGCCTGGGGCCTCCCAGTGCAACTGGTGACAAACCGAGAGCTGACAGCTTCAATTGGTGCCAATAGGAAGGTTGCACCGGTCATGTTTTCCAACTCAGCCAGGTGTTTGCTGAATGGGGGAGGGGGTGCCGAGCAAGATCGGGGTGCCTCTGTGATCCTTTTCTTCTTTCAGGGCTCCCTTGCAAGTCCTTCCCCTTTGCCTCTCTTGTCTTATGTCAAGGTCAAGAATGGGCTTTGCTAAATCAGCAATTTGGGTTACCTCAGGGAGGCCATTAGCAGTCCCTTGGCCCAGACAGCTCAAGTGGCCTCAGACTCCAGATGCTAGATTTTTGTTTTTCTTCTCTCTCTCTTTAAAAATTAGAGAGTAGGAAAAGAAAAGCAGAAATTTGAGGTGAAACAAACAATAGTAGAAAGACAACAAAGAAGACAGAACAAAAGGCCCCAGCAAACCCCATAGCCATCACAGTGTTAAGCTGTTGAGGACATTCATGTGAATGAAAGCACTAACTCTTCATGACCAGTGTACTAAATATTTCAAAGAAGAGAAAGACAAGGACAAAGAAATCCTGCAATGTTCTCTTGGACACAGAGTACCTGCCACATAGTAGATGCTCAATAAAGAAGTTACTGTCTGACTTTTCAGGAGCAAACCTAAGTCCTGGAAAATAGAATGTGATTGTTGGAGAGCCTGTGTTTTTATTTTCCCTAGTGTGTTCAAGGTTTTTTGTTGTTGTTGTTGTTTGTTTTTTTGAGTTTCTCATGAAATATGGCAAGCGCTTGGTTGGAGTTCAGTATGATAGGTTCACACAATCACCTTATTTTTTTCATTTTGTTTTTACATTTGTAAAAATTATTATTAGAGAAAGGAGAGAGATATATCAGAGCAGTGGTCAGCCCTGATAAAAGGTGGTGCCAGGGATTGAACGTGGGACCTTTGGTGCTTCAGGTCTGCAAATCCTGCATGCCAACAGCCCAGACTACTTCCCTGGTCCTTGTTTACTTTTTTAAAACAATGTAAAACAAGCAGGCTAGCACTGGTGTTCAGCAGTGCAGCAATTAGAGCACAAAGAAGCACTCCCGAGGCAGAATTTGGATTGGACACCCTGGCAGAGCTCACAGGGATGACAGTTCTGTCACTTGTGTCAAGCTAAAACAGTATCAGCACGCGCGCACACGCGCACACACACACACACACACACACACACACACACACACACACACACACACCTACACAAACCAAGGGAGTTAGCAGACCCCAGACCCCTGAAGCGAGGGGACCCAGCTGTGTTAAACTAAAGGGGAAAAGGAAACCGGGGGAAAAGTAATGACTGCTTCAGAAATATCTATGGTCAGAGCACATCCTGGGAAGAAGGAGAAGGTCTGGGACTTGGAATTTGCAGCTTTTTCCCTACACTCCTTTCTCATTCTCTGCCTCTGTGTTATTGACTATGAGACCATAGAGACCAGAGCTGGGAAAATTGACTATTTGCGTTTGTCAGTTTTATCCCAGAGAAGTTATGAAGATTAAATGCAGCAGCCTGTAATGCCACACCTAGGACTGCCCCTAGCACATGCCGGGGGTGACCATTAGCAATGGGCTGGCTTCCTGGTGGCCTGAGTCTTCTGTGGGTGGGTGAGATTTTCTGTGGGCTAGAAGGTGAGCTCTTTCCCAGAAGACAAGGCTGGCAAGGAAAGCACTTAGGGAAAATTGAAACAGAATGAACAGAACCAACTAATAGGAGCTGACCTTTTAATTGAGGGATGAACAAGTCAGTCTACGTATATTCTGATGCTTTAGCTGCCAGTCTCAAACTTTTCCCTCCAGTGACTTTATCATCAGATTCCCTTAACAGGTTCATTTTGCTTTTTGTCCTATTGATTTTTGCCCAACCCTTTCACGCAGTGGCCCACAGCCCACGATCTTTTTTTAAAAAAATATTTATTTACTTATTCCCTTTTGTTGCCCTTGTTATTTTATTGTTGTAGTTATTATTGTTGCCGTTGTTATTGGGTAGGACAGAGAGAAATGGAGAGAGATGGGGAAGACAGAGAAGAGTAGAGAAAGATAGACACCTGCAGACCTGCTTCACCGCTTGTGAATCGACTCCCCAGCAGGTGGGGAGCTGGGGGCTCGAACCGGGATCCTTACACTGGTCCTTGCGCTTTGTGCCACGCATGCTTAACCCACTGCGCAACCACCCAACTCCCAGCCCATGATCTTTTTTACCCATCTTCAGTGACCTTCTTTGTTTACTTTTGCTGTTTTTTTTTTCCAACCCTTTCCAACACACACACACACACACACACACACACACACACACCCTTACACAAACCAAAGGAGTCAGCAGACCCCTGAGGCAAGGGGGCTCCTCTGTGTTAAACTAACGTTTTAGTTCCAGAATGAACCCTTCCCAGTATTGGCTCTACACCATCACTAGAATCCTGATCTGTCCTCCAAAGCTTCTGTTGACACCTACTTGTTATTCAGGCCAGGTCTGACAGCTGTGTAGATGGGATCCCCTAAGGCTCTCCTTGTGAGGAGGATGAGTGTTTGAATATCACTGTGGTGGCCAGCAAATAGCCCACCCAATAAAGCGTATCTTTGGCTGTGACCCGGGACCAGGCCTGAGTCCCCAGCACCTGTGGGAGCAGCAGGGGCACCTTCACAAAAGGTGGCGTGGTGCTGTGGTTTCTTTCTTCTCTATATCTCTGTTTTGATCTGAATTTTTAAAAAAATAATAAAATAAGAATAAGAATGTCCACTGGGAACAGGGGAATTGTGAAAAAGTGAGGCCCTGGTGGACACACACACAAGAACTATTCTGGTAGGTATTGGTGATAAAGAAAACCTTCTTAACATAACCAAACAGAAAAAATTGAGTCAATTTGTTTCACAGGCTAAACTAAGAAATAATTCTAAAGACTGGTGAACTGAAGATAGAACATGTGGATGATAACAGGGCCTCTGGTTGACGTCACTGATATGTTCCAGGGGCTTCAAGTGACAGCTGATGATTGCAGCGGTGACCCAGGGAAGGTGACCTTGTGCTCCACTGGACTTTAAACATTTCGGCAAGGCAAATTTGATACTGTTTTATCATAGCTTAAGGCTTGTTGGTGACCCTTTCAGATTCAGCTCTGGCTTCACTTTGATCTTGAGGCCTCGCTCTGGTTCTGCCAACATGCTGAAGGTTCTCTGGACAGCAGAGGCAATTGAACAAACTCTATTTTTATCTTTCAGAAAGAAGTTCACATGGCATTTGTGTGCAAGTGCCCATCGGACATGGAATGGACCACTATTTTATTTGCTCTCTATGTGCACAAAACCCCTGTCTTAGAATCAGATCCCTAGAATGTAAATAACTGCCGAGGACTTTGGTGATCCAGTCCTTTTTTATTTTGTCCAAGCTTCACTTTATTTTATTTTACTTTATTTCATTGCATTGTCACTAGAGTTATCACTGGGGTCTGGAGCCTACATAAAATATCCTTTGCTCCCTGCAGCCATTTTTACTATTTTATTTTTCTTTCTGTTTTTTATTTAACAGAACAGAGAGAAATTCAGAGGGGTGGGGAGATAGGGAGAGAGAAAGACACTTGTAGGCTTGCTTCACCACTCATGAAGCGGACCTCCTGCAGGTAGGGAATGGGGGATTGAACCTGGGTCCTTGAGGACAGTGATAAGTGCACTTAACTGGATGGCCACTGCTGGGCCTCCAAGCTTCACTCTTAAAATGTGAAACCCTGAGGGCATGTGTAGACATGGAGGGCCAGAAATAAGAAAGCATTTCTCAGGCCTTTCCCCCCAAAATAGTCCACACTGAAGAGCCAGGCTTACCCAGCAAGTCCTTAATGCCAGTCTCCAAAAGGCCTGGAGTGAGCAGTCCCGGCACTTGGGGGTGCAGTGTGGGGAGCGGAAAGAGGGAGGTGAAGGGCAGGTGGAGGCAGGTCCCAGCATGACCTCCATTGTCTCCCCAGGGGACTGAGACATGCTGTAGCCATGCCCAGGAAGGGGGCAGGGTGGCTTTCCTCAAGTCTGCTCCCAGGAGTCCCCAGCTCAGTGCAAAGGGAAGCCTCCTCCTCTGGAGCATAGAGGGGAGTGAGCACTTGGCAGGTGACAGTGACTGGGCAATGGGGACATGCAGCTCCTCACTGTTGTTAGCCCCCTCTGACAACAGTAGCTCCAGCGAAGTGGTGACAGCGGCAGCAGAGGCGGTGAGCCCGGCGCTGGCAGTGTTGGTGGCACTCGCACAGTGTGGCAGTGGCACCAGCACTGGCGGTGGCGGTGGCACCAGCATTAGCGACGCCTGTACCAGCAGGAGGTGGCACAACACCTTCACACCATCGAAGTGGACACAACAGCATGACAGCGGCGGCAGGCTCCTGCGAGTATGGGGGGCAGGTGAGAGTAGGGCTGGGGAGACAGCCTAGTGACTCAGGCCTGTGGCTTCAAAGTCCCAGATTCAGTCCCCCATTCCATCATAAATCAGAGCTGAACAGTGCTCGGGTAAAGAAAAAAAAAGTGACTTGAGAGTGAGCATTGCCCAACCTGCCTGTGGTTCTGGGGGCTTCCAGGGTCCCAGCTCATGGGAGACAGCGCAGAGACACAGCCAGGAAGTAGGTAGAATAGCTGGTGGGAGTTGGGGCCTATGAAATGCCCTTTAGTCTGTTAAAATGGACCCTTCTAACCGTGATAACTGGGGAAGAGATTTGTGATCCAAGCTTTAAAGCATTCCTAAGAAGAGAACCAACCAGCTGGTCGAGGGAAGTTCAGTTTTTCCTAGAAAGGGCAGTTGGACACACATAGATCTGTATCCGTCCAAACACTCAGTAATTTAGCCAGCAAACATCTGGGGAGCCTTTGCCAGAGTCTGAAGTCACATTATTGACACCTGGATCTGGCACTACCTTTTACTGGTCTGTGATGTTGAGAAAGTTAGATGACTTCCCTAAACCCCAGTCTCCTCATCTGTAACATGAACCAGGAATAATGCCAAGTATGCACCTCCATGGATTTTTAGGAAAGTTAAATCCACATTAAGTATTTCTTCAACACAGTCTCCGGCATGGATGAAGCATTAAATAAGTGTGAGCTACCATGAAAGGTTATGAGACACACAAGGGTCCACAGAGCCCACGTTAATTAAAGGGTGTTGACCCAGGTAATGGTATGCTACTGATCCAATATCCAGAGGGCTCTGATTGGTAGAGAGATTCCGGAGTGATTAGATTAAATTACTTTGTTACCTGCTTTTAGAATTTTCACAGAGCACACGAAGTATTTATGAAATTTTAGAGTAGAAGAGGAAGGAAGGAATACCACTTGACTGTCTCATTTCCATAGGAGTTTTTTTTTTATTTGTATTTATAAAAAGGAAACACTGACAAAACCATAGGGTAAGAGGGGTACAACTCCACACAATTCCCACCACCAGAACTCTGTATCTCACCTCCTCCCCTGATTGCTTTCCTATTCTTTAACACGTTGGGAGTATGGAACCAGGATCATTATGGGATGGAGAAGGTGGAAGGTCTGGCTTCTGTAATTGCTTCCCTGCTGAACATGGACATTGACAGGTTGATCCATACTCCCAGCCTGTCTCTCTCTTTGCCTAGTGGGGCAGGGATCTGTGGAAGTGGAGCTCCAGGACGCATTGATGGGGTCATCTGCTCAGGGAGGTCCAGTTGGCAACATGTTAGCATCCGGAACCTGGTGGCTGAAAAAAGAGTTAACATATAAAGCCAAACAAATTGTTGACAAATCATGAGCCTAAAGGCTGAAATATTACAGATGAAGATTTTGGGTCTCTGTTTTGAAGAAACCTAGTAGGCTGTTTTAGTTATATTCCAAAGGGCCCATGAATATACTAGTTTTTTTCCTGAGCCTGACCTCTGATACACAGGTGGATCCAAGTTATTGTCTGGGGAGATGATGCCATGGCTGGAAAAAGGACCAGAAAGCTGGATCAGGGAAGAGAATAGCTCCCAAATATGGGAAATATGTATAAATATTGTTGAGTGTAAACCCCATCGATTTGATCCGATCTGGGGCCCATATTCAGCTTAGGAACCTATGTGACCTCTGCATCCCTGTAGGTTTGAGCTCACGTTCTGTGGTCATAAGTAGGAACGTTCTAAGCTGCCCCAATTTCAGGACCCATCTTCCTCAGGTGGTAGAGTATATGTTATCCAGCCTCCCTTCAGAGGATGGAACATTCTCTACCATTGTTGATCCAAGTTGAGGCCAAGGTTCTATGGGGGCCCACAAAGGGGTCTCTTGTGTTGTTCCTGATGGAGATGACCAGTGATAATGGAGAGAGGCATCTGTTAGAGGTCTAGACCCATCATGTCTGTTTGAGAGTCTCAGGACTCGTGGACTAGGGCCCCTGGTGATGGGGAGGCCTGATAGTGACTAAAGAGTCATTAAAGTATGCCAGTCTCTTGCCCTTATTCAGTCCTTACTTTGATATGACTTTGGAGTGACTGAGGCAAGTGTAATAGGAAGTAGGTGAGGAGGTTATCTATGTCTAAGTAGAAACTATTTCATTAGGAACTTTATGGTGCCTTTGTAGGTCTTTCTACTTGCTCCATTTATTGACTCACTGCAGACTACTGTGTACTTTTGCTTTCAGATATATATTTTGCCTTAATTTATGGACACGTGTACATATGTCATATTTCACAGGACCTGGTCTATATCTAGGTTTTGGGGCTGTGTTAGGAAGTGAACCAGTCGAAATGGAATTAGAGATTACTATGAAAGGAAAGGTCTCACTGGAGTAATGACGCTTAAGGGTTGACATTCCATGCCTGACCTTCTCTGGACACAGTCCGAAGTGAAGCATGCTGAGGTAATGTACATTGCATTGATTAGGTTGGGATCAGCAGATGCAGTATCATTGGATATGAATTGAGAGAAGCATGCGGGAAAGTGAGCCCCATTCTAGAGGTTCCAGGACTGGGGGAAATACAGAAATAACTATCTGTTGCCTTCTTAAACCTTAAGACAGCAGGAACCTCCATAGGAGTTGTAAGAGTAGCTTGTCAGTTTCTGCAGAGAGCTGGCTGGGGGCTCTATAGAGATTGTACATCGAGTTCAGGAGTATGTCCATATTGACATGGTTAAGTTTCCTAATTCATAAGAATTAGCTGTCTTTCCATTTAATTCTTTTTTCAACTTTTTTTTTAAAAATAATTTTATTGGCGGTTGCTGGGATAATGGTTTACAGTACAGCTGCTGACACAAGTACAGTTTCTCAGCTCCCCGTGCTAGGTGTCTGCAAAACACTCTCCCAGCAGAATTCCTTTCCCATGGTTATGCACTGGGACCCCAACACATTCTTACCTCCTCCCACTCACTCTCTCCCAGAGCCCTTTGCTTTGGTGCAACATCGCACACCATACTCAGCCCAAATTTCACCTTCCATTTTCCTTTTTGCCCCCTGCCCTGCTTTTTTTTTTTTTTTTTTTCTAATGAAGTTTCACCTGTGAGATCATCCAGTAGTCATCCTTTTATTTTAGGCTTATCTCACTTAACACAATTACTTCCAGAGTCATCCAAGATGAGGCAAAGAAGATGACTTCATCATTTTCAACAGCTAAGTAGTATTCCATTGTGCATATACCACATCTTTCTTAGTCACTTCTGTCCTTGAGCGTCTGTGTGGCTTCCAAGTTTGGGCTGTTGTGGTGTTCACCAATCTCTTTGGTTTTAGTTCCTTTGGATAAATCTCAGGGAGAGAAAGTGCCAGGTCATAGGGTAGGGTCATGTCTAAAGTTCTGAGATACTTCTAGACTGTTTCCCACAGGCACTGGACCAGTTTACATTTCCAATGTAGAAGGGTTCATCTCCCTACCCCATGCCAGCCCACCAACACTTGTTTCTGTGCTTTCCAGTGCATGGCATTCTCACAGGCTTAAAGTGATGTCTCATTGTTACTGTCATTTTCAATTTCTGATAATCAGTGACTTTGAGCTTTTTTTTTACCCCCCATAAGTCTGTTGATCTGTTGGATCTGTTCTTTGATGAAAATTCTGCCCAGGTCCTCTCCCCATATTTTCAGGAATATGTTCGGTTTTTGTTTTGTTTGATTTTTTGCTGTTGAGCCTGGTGAGTTTTTAACAAATTTTGTTGATTAGGTTTTTGTTTTTTTTTAATCTGAGGGATGGCATGTAAATATCTTATTCCATTCTATAGGTTGTCTTTCTATTTTGGTGATGGTTCCCAAGGGCAGAAACTTTTCAATTTAATATAGCTTGAGTTCATTTTTCCCCCATTACTGTTGGACTGAAATCTTTGAAGGCATTTCCAAAGCAGACAAAGTGAAGTGTTCTGCCAATGTTTTCTTCTGTGTATGTGATAGTCTCTGGACTAATGCCCATGTCTCTGACCCATCTGGAATTGACTTTTGTGCATGCTGATATATGGTGGCCTTGTTTCATTCATCTGCATAAAGTCTGCTGCTATTGTGTCCTGCTTCCCTTAGGTTATACTGGACAGGTAGTTTCTTGGAGCCAATAGCAGCCTGTCACCCTGTCACTTTATATTCCTAGATTCAGACTGTTGTCTCCTGTCTACAGGTGAGATGTGATGCTGACTTGTTTATTTGCCTCCAGGATTATTGCTAGGGCTTGGGTGCCCGCCTGATGAATCCACCATTCCCAATGGCCATATTTTTCTTTTTTTAATTTTCAGTTTTCCTTTTCAGTTATAGCACAGAGAGAAATTGAGGGGGAATGGAGATGGGAAAGAGTGAGAGAGAAAAGGAGACATTTGTAGACCTGCTTCACCACTTGTGAAGCTTCCCGCCTGCAGGTAGGGAGTGAGGTCTCGAACCCAGGTCCTTGTGCATGGTAACAGGTGTGTTGAACCATGTGTGTCATTGTTGGATCCCTTGGTGCTGATTTGACCCAGTTCATGGAATAATTGCCCCCCTGCCTGCTCACAGATATAGTGAGCACATACTATTGTTTCATTCATAACTTCTCTCTGAGATCATCAAATCTAAGCCTGTGGATTATGGAGTCCTACCAGTCCTCTGTCTACCGAGTGGTCCTTGTGCCAATCCATCTGTCAGTTAATTAAGCTTATGGGGTGCCCTGCTGGATTCAGAAGCTCTTGATTCTAATGCACATCAGTCTTATAATCCTGTCATAGAAGAAAGCAAGGTTCTTCTTACCATTTCTTCTCTGTGAAACTACCGTGGACCCCAGTGACTTTTGCTTCCAACATAAATAAACCATAATGGGGGTGGGGAGGCGGAGCCAAGATGGTGACTTGGAGACAACACCTGGCATGAGCTCTGCAAGGAGTCTGTAGTAGGAGTTCTGGGCCAGAGCTGGGTGAGGGGTGCAGGGGTGGTTCAGGGTTGTACCAAGGAAGAGCCCCATAATCCAACCCTTGGGCTGGAAAACAGAAGCTGAAAAGGACAAAGGAAATAGGGATTCAGCTGGGAATCTTCAATCTTGCTTTTCTCCCTGCTCTGTACTCTCCCTTCCCCCCTCACCCCCCCACTCCTGGTAGCCATCCTGTGGAGCTAATTTCTTTATCAGAATTCCTGAATCAGCAAAGGGGATAAGGGGGGTATTTCTCCCAAGCAAAGGCTTTTTTTTTTTTTTTTGGTCTTTTTGAAGAGGGTTTGGAGCTCTGAGTGATGGAATACCTGACCAATCAGGGCCTCAGTCCTGCCTTGGTTAGATTACCTGTCTTCATCCCCTCTACCTTTTGAGTTTGTCTAACAGTTGCTCCTTGTAATTGTTTGTTTTTGCTTGGTTTACAAAGGGGACTAGGCTGTGTGCAGTCAATCTGGAATAGTTTAATCTGCAGACTGACTGTTAGGGTGTTTTATTTTATTTTATTGTAATTATTTGTGCTGGTCTCTTTTCCCTCCTCTTCAGCTTGACTAAAATTAGCTGTTGTTGGTCTTTCCATTGATAAGTGATTGGGTGTGCTACCCATTGTGGGAGGAACTTGCTTCTCTCTCTTTTCCCCACTTTTCTTTTTCTTTCCTCCTAGCTGATCAGAAATATCTCTTTCCTTTTGCTGCTTTTTATTCTCTTTTCTTTCTGTATTAACTGGCGCTTATTTATGGATTATCCTGTGGAAGAAGTCTGACTCAGAGTGGTCTCTCTCTCTCTCTGTCTCTCCTTATGTCTCTTTTCTCCTTTCCTTTCTTTTCCCACTATATCTAGAATTTATAGTTGACAGTTTACCTTTGTAATTATCTATTTTTGCTTTTTCCTTTTTTCCCTTTCTCTTTTTGTTTTGTTTATTTTCAGTTTTGGAGTGGAGGTGTTGCTTGGCTAACTGGTTCTGGTTGAACTGCATTAGCATTTGTTTTAGTTGCTATTGTACTTTCTGAGGTTTGTGACTTCATGTGTGAGAAGACTTTAGTTTAGTGTGGCTTATACTCATATAACACAACAACTGAAAGATGATAGGACAGAAAAATACAAACCACACCAATAAAAAAAAGATTAAATTGAAAGCAAATAAAACTGTTACCACTCCTGTTACCACAGGAGCCCAGAAAAAAATTCAATTAAGCCAGAAGCAAAAATAAATAAGGTAAATAGCCAAACAGTAATTGACCTATTAAACACAGAAAGGAGGACAGATATTGAGGAAAAAGCTATCGGAAATAGGGAAACAACAGATAAGACCCTCAAGGAAAACTAACTACCTCGAGGTAATTAGAGAACTGAAATTTGAAATAGCTGAGCTAAAAAGACAACTAGCAGAACAAGCTAATACTGTAACTGAGCAAGGTAAAAAAATAATAGCTCAACTGAAGAAGGAAGCTGAGGGAAGGGAAAGCAGATTAACAGAAGCAGAAAACAGAACTGGCCAGACAGAGGATGAATTAGAGAAAACTAAGAAGGAGGTAAATGAGCTAAAAAAAAGAGATTGAGAGATACTGAAAACAACAGAGACATATGGGATCTCAAAAGAAGTAACATTTGCATAGTTGGCCTATCAGAGGAAGAAAGAGAGCAAGGGGAAGCAAACATCCTAGAGGAAATAATAGAAGAAAACTTCCCAGACCTAAACAACAGAAAGGACTTTAAGATTCAAGAGGCCCAGAGAGTCCCAGACAGAATCAACCCAGACCTGAAGATGCCGAGACACATTATAGTACAGTGAAATGAAGTAAGGATAAAGAAAGGATCCTAAAGGCTGCAAGAGAAAAACAAAAAGTCACATACAGGGGGGGAAACCTGTAAGACTATCAGCAGACTTCTCCACTCAAACTCTAAAAGCCAGAAGAAAATGGCAAGCTATCTGTTGAGCTGTCAGTGAAAAAGAGTTTCATCCAAGGATAATATATCCTGCTAGACTTTCAGACTAAATGGAGGGATAAAAAACTTCTCAGACAGAAGACTTTAACTAAGTCACAGTTAAAGGATGCAGCTATCACCAAGCCTGCCCTGAAAGAGGTTCTAAAAGACCTCCTATAAACAAGAACATCACCAAAATACTTGCCATATATAAGAATAAATAAAAATTGTTGAATAACGGCACTGCAATATCTTCAATCCATAATATCAATAAATGTCAATGTCTTAAATTCACCCATTAAAAGACAGAGTAAGAGGATAGATCAGAAAATACAACCCAACTATATGACTAAACCATATAGGCAAGATAGTGGTAAATACATCATTTAGAAGTATTTTTGCAATTGATCTTTTTGATTTGCTATAAAAATGAAATTTCAGTATTCATTGTGTAATAGCAATGGGCCCTTGGTTTTCACACTACTTGTTTTCTTTTTTTATTAGACTGTTTAATAGATTTCATCCACAGTAAAGATAGTTACTGATACATGTGTAAAAACTCTCAGTTTTCTGCAAAACAGTCTAACCCCTCTCTTGGGGATATATCCTAAGGAACCAAACGTACCCAGCCAAAAAGATCTGTGTACACCTATGTTCATAGGAGCACAATTTATAATAGCCAAAACCTGGAAGCAACCTAGTTGTAGAACAGATAAGTGTCTCAAGAAAGGCATGGTATATGTACAGAATAGATTACTACTCAGCTATGAAAAGTGATGAATTCACCTCATCTTTCATGGAGCGTGAAGGAATCATATTAAGTGATATACTTCTTTTCTTTCAAAAACCACTATGAACCCTGCTCATCCAGCTCACTCAAGTTGTTCTCTTGTAAAGAAATTACCTTTCCATGGGGGAAACCAAGGCTTGCAGAAATTGAAATCTTGTCTAGACTGGTCATTGTGGAGGGTGGGCTGGAATCCAGGGCTGGTGATAACTCATCCCCTCTCCCTCCATACTCAAGATACAGCAGTTTGATGTACAGACAGTAGTGTAAGCCAGTGGGGAGAAAATCAGAAACTTCAAGTCCTCACAGAACTGTAGGTGTGCATCACAGTGTGCCCAGAGAGAAGCCCTGCTCTTCTGCACAGCAAAGGACTCGGCTCAGCAAACACCAGTTGGTAGGCAGAACACAGAAAAAGACTCTTCAGCCATGTTGTGGTTTCGTGTGACCTCATCAAATCCAACTTCCTGTCTGAGATAACTCAGATTCATTAATCCAGTCGACAGCTACTCACTTACATTTTCCCAGACCTCATGGTAGTTCTGGAGATCCTGATGTGAAAGATGCAGCCCCTGCCCATAGAAGCTTATCTGACAGCAAATCCCAGTGTGGTGGTGATGTTCACGGTGGGTACTATGTTAAGATAGTCATTCTCAGAGACCCAGGCTTCCTCCTGTGCAGCCAAGGTGATGAGTGACACGGGACAATCAATGTGCAGCTACAGCCCAGTCAATAGAGATTCAGTTAGTATCTGTTCTGTTATGTCCAGCACTGTTCAGGATCTCAGGATAGCAGAAAGAAAAACCCTTGCCCTTGTGAAACTGATGTCTCTGTGTATGTACACATGTCACACATGCCAAATGATAAGCAGTATCAAGGGAAAAGTAAGGCCGGTGGGGAATAGGGAATGGGCTGTCCAAGGCTGCAGTGTTCCCTGAGGAAGCACAGTCAACTCTTCCCCTGACATTCATTCGTTTTTTAAAAAATTTTATTTATTTATTCCCTTTTGTTGCCCTTGTTGTTTTATTGTTGTTGTTATTGATGTTGTTGTTGTTAGATAGGACAGAGAGAAATGGAGAGAGGAGGGGAAGACAGAGAGGGGGAGAGAAAAATAGACACCTGCAGACATGCTTCATCACTTGTGAAGTGACTCCCCTGCAGGTGGGGAGCTGGGGGCTCGAACCAGGATCCTTACGCCAGTCCTTGCACTTTGCGCCATGCTGACATTCATTCTTGGGCCAATGAGTGTCTTGCTGACTTGTAACATGTTGCTGATATTATCGTTCACAATAAAATATTCCTTTGATCTTCATCTCCTTTTCGAGTGCAGAAATTAAACCTTTGGAATGTCCTCAGGAGCAGGAGCGATGGAGGCATCTTGTGTTACGCCAACAAGACGACTTTTGGATCTCACCTGAAGATAGGGGGCTTCCAGGAGACCCAGCCAAGTGATTAGAGTGGGAACTTCCTGTCTGACTCCAGGTTTCTTAAGAGATTGAATTAGTGGCCAACAACCAGTATAATAAAGCCTCAGTAGATTGAGAGAACTTCCGGATTGGTGACTACATGGAGATCTGTGGAAAATGACAAGTCTGGATAAGGCAGAGAAGCTCTGAACCCCATATTTGCCTCATGAACCCCTTCTGTCTTTCATTCCCAAGTTACAAATCCATTGGTGAGAAAGCACTGATTTTAAGTCTCAATACCTAGTGGGAGTACGACAGCACTTGAAGAAGCTCCTCAGATAGGTGGAGCAGTGCTGTGATATCTTTCCCTCTCTTTGTCTGAAGTAAAAAAATGTCAAGAAGTCAGCCCAGGAGTGATGGCATGATGTATATATAAGGTCATGGTGCCTCAGTCAATCAATGTAAACCAAAGATCTAGCAAGCAAACTGACTTATCTGTCCTGTGAGATATTCTGACAAATTAATCGAACCTGAGAAAGTGGTCACACCTGGACTCAGGACTGGTTGACTAAGAGGGGGTCGTGAGGATTCTTCCTCTGTAGCCAGAGTTGGTGCTAATGTCCAGCAAATGGGTCCATCAGCGTCCACCAGCCAGTGAATGGTTATATATATGGGGATCCCTGCTCCACCCCCACCCCCCACCACAGGATTTGGTGATCAGGAATCCAACTACTGATGAGATGCTGGTCAAAATGCAGAAGCTGTATTTGTGTTTCTTCTGCTCTTGGGTTTCTGCGCTTTGCTGCTTGAGATAGTTTGTTTCCCCCCTACTCCTTTGGCAATTGGTTAAATATAACCTGTTTCTACCAATTGAAAATGTGAATTATTTCCAAGAATAATATGCCCACACACAGATCACTTCATGAGACACATTGCTGACACATATGTCTGTGTGTAGATACGTGTGTGGTGCCAGGGAATGAGCTCATCTGGCATGTTAGCACTGCTGAGTGGCATCCCAGACCCAATTTTTATCATTCTTTATTGGGGTGGGGGGAGAGGAAGGCGAATAGAATGGCATAGGTGTGGCACATAGCATCGCTCCTTCATCCTCGGAGCTCCCCTGGTGTCATGAATTGTATTCCCATGTGATGCCAGCGTTTGAACCCAGGGCTGTGGGTACGGAAGGTACGCACTTTGCCAAACTTGCAGTCTGCCCTCCCTATATGTTACTGAATATAATGATGTCACAGAATATATCGTTGCTGTGCTTTTAGCTGCCCCTTCTCATCCTAGGTAAAGTGGAATGGGAATCGATTTGGTCCTGTTTGTGGGGGTCAAGAGGTGGCTGTTTCCAGGAAATCTAAAAAGTGGAGTCACGTAAACCAGACAAGTAGGGTTCACCAGTTTGACAGTGAGTATTTAAGCCAGAAAGGAGAACAGATGCTGAAACAGGGATAGTGAATTTGGACGCAGTGAGAGATGCCGTGTGGCCGTGTCCTTGGTGGGGACTGCGTGGGGAGGCTTCTGTGGCCCCAGCTCTAGGCTTTCACTGTACTGCACTTCACTGAAAGGAGAAAGGAGTAGAGCTGAAATCGTCAAACAATAGTCTCATGTCTCTTCCTTCTGTTGAAGAGTCTGACAGCTGTGGTGCTGAGCCCTGAGAAATCTTAAAACAGAGACACTTACCATGAAGATATCAGAGTACCCTCCTGCCTTCATCTAAGTCTCTTTACCAGAGCCCTGCATGGACTGAATAGACCAGCCTGTCCCTGAACTTGATGGCATCAGAGTGGCTCGCTAAGATCATTGCAGGCAGCTGTGTTGGGGGTTTGCACTCAGCACACTTAAGTCAGCATCTTCTTCCATTGTCTCTGTAACTCCATGATAAGCAAGTGACTTTGTAGCAAGGGTTTATTCACTATAAATAAAGCCTCTGTGGTGTGAGATACATACACATCTAAGATCTCAGAAACATCTAGAGCTCTGGGGAAAGTCACAAACCGCTGGCAGTAGATGTTTCAATTCTTTATCCTCAAGCAACAGTGACAACTGTCCACCTCCCCACCTTAACTGTTTGTAACAAACTGAATTTGAAATAAATCTGGATTGGTTGTGGTATGGACTGGGGATGTCATACAATAATACTGATAATTTACTCCTGTCAGACTGCAGAATACTGTTTAGAATTAGCAGTCCAGATGGTAACTGTGGAATTTTATTTTACTTTATTTATTCATTCATTCCCTTTTGTTGCCCTTGTTGTTCCATTGTTGTGGTTATTATTGTTGTTGTTATTGATGTCATTGTTGTTGGATAGGACAGAGAGAAATGGAGAGAGATGGGGAAGACTGGGAGAGAAAGACACCTGGAGACCTGCTTCACTGCCTGTGAAGCGGGAATTTTATTTTCAGCATTCAACAGTGTAGTTGATACATACAGAGGAAGAAAGACTGAAATTGCTTCAATTCTTTCCTCCTCCTCCATGTGTTCTTCTTCTGAGAGATAGAGAGGCAGAGAGAGAGATAGAAAGACAGAGAGAGAGAGAGAGAGAGAGAGAGAGAGAATGAGAGAGGCACTACTCCACTCTGGCTTGAGGTACTGGGGATTGAATCTGGGACTTCAGAGCCTCATACGTGAGTGTCTTTTTTATAACCATCATGCTATTTCCCCAATCTTCAATCCATTTTCTTAAGGTGATTTCCCCTTCTCATTGACTAATTTGAGAATTATATTTTTTCTTACTTTTTTTTTTTATCTCTTTCTTCTCTTTCTTTTTACTAGAACACTTCAAAGCTCTGGCTTATGTTTTTTTGGAAATTGTACCTGGGACTTTCGCATGAAAGTTTTTGTTTGTTTGTTTGTTTTTTGTAGAACCATTATGCTGTCTTCCCCCACCCTTGGGAATTATAAAATAGCCCAAGGATCAATTTCTTCATCCAGAAAAAACAAACCCTCACTCACAACAAAATAACTGAGCAGATGTGTAGAAGTTGGCGGTATTTGCTGTTGAAATAGGAATATCTGCCTGAGCTGCTGCTTTAAGAACCAGGAGGGGCTGATGATGTAAAGAGCTCAGCACAGTGCCAGGCTTGCTGCAAAGGCTCAGTGGATCTTAATGTAAACTGTTCATCTCCTCAATTGACATTTGGATTGTGGATGCAGAAAAGCAGAGCAGAAGCAGGAATCCTGCGGAGGGAGATAACTGTTTTGTCTGATGAATGCTCTGCCTGGGAATTCAGTGCTTCCAACAACAAGCTTTCTGGCTTTGAGTGTTGTTCATAGGACATGGTGAGTCACCAGCAGAACACGCTGGCCAAGAGCGTGGAGTAGACTGTCTACAGGCACCCATCTTTAATTTTTCCAAATTGAAACAATGGATATAAAGTGTTGATGTAAAGAGAGACCCAGTATGCATAAATGCAAGAGTTGATTTGAAGCATAACTTTACCTTTGAGAAGAAAAGAGAAGGGCTCAGTTCTTCTAGCGTTTTCCCTTCTTCCGTAGCCAGTCAACAGCGTCAGGTTGAGCCTGATGTAAAGTTTCGAGACCTCCTTTGAATCTGGAGAGGTGGCAGTCGTTGACTATGTGGGTCATAGTCTGTCTGGAGCCGCAGGGGCAGTTCGGGTCGTCTCTGGCTCCCCAGCGATGGAACATAGCGGCGCACCGGCCATGGCCTGTTCGATAGCGATTGAGGAGGGCCCAATCATAACGTGCTAGGTCAAAGCCGGGTTGAGGCTCGCAGGGGTCTGTGATGAGGTGTTTGTTCTTTACCTCAGCTGACTGCCAGCTCTGTTTCCAAGAGTCTGGAACAGAGAAGTTCAGTGTAGGCATAGGGGACCAGATTGGGTGACGAGACGTCAAGCATTGGACAGGGTGGGCGAAGATATCCGCGTATATAGGCAGGTCCGGTTGAGCGTAGACGTGGGAAATGAACTTAGATGATGCCGCATCCCGATGAATATCTGGCGGGGCGATGTTGCTAAAAACTGGCAGCCATGGAACCGGGGTGGAACGGATGGTTCCAGAAATTATCCTCATGGAGGAATATAATTTGGAATCGACCAAGTGGACATGGGGGCTACGGAACCATCCTGGGGCACAGTATTCTGCAGTGGAATAGCATAATGCCAGAGAGGATGATCGTAGTGTGGAAGCGCTCGCGCCCCATGAGGAGCTGGCCAGTCTTGCAATGATGTGATTCCTCGCGCCCACCTTTGCTGCAGTTTTTATGAGATGTTCGTGAAATGACAGGGTGCGATCTAGAGTAATGCCAAGATAGACTGGCTGGGCTTCGTGCCGGATTCTCGTATCGCCAAGCTGCACATTAAGCTCACGTGAGGCCGAGGCATGGTGTAGATGGAAAACAGATGATACCGTTTTTGCAGTGCTAGGGATTAGTCGCCATTTTTTACAGTAATCAGATATCAGAGACATGTCTTTCGTGAGTGTTTCCTCGAGGATGTCGAACTTGGATGCCTGAGTTGCACAGCAGATGTCATCAGCGTAGATGAACTTCCTTGAAGAAGTTTCTGGGAGGTCATTGATGTAAATATTAAATAGCGTAGGAGCCAGAACAGAGCCCTGGGGGAGGCCACTTGAGACAAGTCTCCATCTGCTAGACTTGTCACCCAGATGCACCCGGAATCTTCTGTTTGGGAGAAGAAACGATATAGTGTTGGCCACCCATGGAGGCAGACATCTTGAGATCTTGACTAGGAGACCACAGTGCCAGACCGTGTCATAGGCTGCTGTGAGATCAACAAAGACAGCACCCGTCTTTAAATTCTTCTGGAATCCATTTTCAATGTAAGTTGAGAGGGCCAGGGCTTGTTGGCAGGTAGATCTTCCTGGGTGGAAACCAGCTTGGGCGGGTGATAGGAATTTCTCTGTAAGAGGAGAAATACGTGACAGAAGGGCTCAGTGGTGGGAGGGAAATAATGCTGTTCTAAATCAGCAGGATTAGCACAGGCCAATGGGGTAAATCCTGGCCAAAGGTCAGTTAAACGGAAATGCAGGAGGCCCAGGTCCAAGGACCTGATGGTCTCCTGGGAACAGTGCTTGAAAATATAGGTCTTACCACAGCCTTGAGTTTTCAAGAGCACTTCCAGCCGGCTCAGTGTTTAATCTCCACCTTGGAAGGTGAGACCAGAGAATCACAGCTGATGAAGGGAATGAGATTCCCAGCCAGGGAGGAAATGAAGGAAGTCCCCACTGTGCCTCCTGGAACACCTCCCACCTTAGAGAGTGGCCTGCCTCTGGCCCAAGCCATTCCTTGTTAAGCTCTGCACAGAATTCTTGTCCTTCCCAGTGGCCCCTTGGTGATTCACTTACCTTGTTTCTCTCTTATCTACACGGCCTTCCACAGCCTACCAGCATCCCCATCCCAGGACCCTCCCAGCTGAGACCCTAGGTTTGTACCTTGATTGGTTTTGTCATGCCCATCATCTCTCCAATGTTCTCCCCTAACATTTTCACTAGAGTAACTGGTTTAGGCCAGTCCATAGGTTTCAGGTGTCTAACACAATGTTTTGACCTCTGTCTACATTACACTAGGAGCAATGCCCAAAGCCCAGTTGCCACCTACCACCATTACACGATTGACCCCCGTTGGCCTTTTTCACTCTCCTTCTTCTCCTTTTCCCCACTGCTGTCATCCTGCTCTCAGATGTTAGAGAGTTCTTGTTTTGTTCGTTCACTTGCTTTCTTTATCATCTGTGTGGAATCACACTGTCTGTCTTCTTTCATCTGACTTATTTCACTCAGCACAATAGCTGTTAGGTTCATCCATATTGTGGAAAATGACAAGAGGGCTGTGTGTGTGTGTGTGTGTGTGTGTGTGTGTGTGTGTGTGTGTGTGTGTGTGTGTGTGAAAATGAAATAGAGACAGAGTGTGACACACTGTCCTACCCCATATAGTCCTGCTTAATTTTGTCTTTGTTACTCTCATGTGGTACCTGGGATTGAACCCAGGACCTGATGCAATAATTCATCTCTTTTTAAAAATGTTTTTTATATTTATTTGACTTCCCTTTTGTTGCCGTTGTATTTTATCATTGTAGTAGTTATTATTGTTGATGATATTGTCCTATTGTCGTTGTTGGATAGGCCAGAGAGAAATGGAGAGAGGAGGGGAGGACAGAGAGGGGGAGAGAAAGATAGACACCTGCAGACCTGCTTCAACGCTTGTGAAGTGAAGCAGCTCCCCATGGGGAGTTGGGGGCTCAAACTGGGATCCTTATGCCGGTCCTTGAGATTTACGCCATGTGCGCTTAACCGGCTGCGCTATCGCCCAACCCCCTATTCATCTTTTTTTTTTTTTTTTAATAGCTGAGTACTATTTAATGATGTCATAGGTGTCCCTTTTCAGCACGCTCTCAATTTTGCTTATGCCCCATTCGGGCAAGTGACTACATCTTCTGAACCCCTTTGTAGCAGGAGAAGGGGCCTCCAGAGCTGATCCATTAGCAGGTACAGACCGTGGGAGGTGCCCGAGAGCAAAAAGCAGTGTTAACACCTGGGCACAGCAACTCCTCCTGAATCCCACAGGTGAAGTGTTTCTTCTACATTACCTATTCATTACCTATTAGAATATTATATATTCTACATATGCTGTCCAAAACATCACGATTGGAGCCTACAAGGTGGCTCAGCGGCTAGAGTGTGTGCTCTCCCATACTTCAGGTCCTGGGTTTGATCACTGGCACTTTATGGGAACACCAAGGACAGCTCAACAGAGCTCCATGAATGGTTGCGAGGTGTCTTGATGAATCTCTTCACTCTTCCTCTCTCTATCTCTCTTCCCCTCTCCCTCTCTTTAAAGAAATAGAAAATAAAAAAACACTGAACTGGAAGGTAACTCCATATAAAGCCTTGGGTTAGTCACCCAAAACTAGGGGGGGAGAGTTGATAATATTATTATTATCATTGCCAACATCAGTTGAATATGGTTTACTTACATTCCAGGCAATGGACTGTTTTTGTGCCCCTGAAATTTCCCATTTAACCCTCATCTTATGAGAGCACGAAGACCATCCCAAGCCCATGTTTTATAAGCAAGGAGTTGGATCCTTAAAGAAATTACGAGCATCCATCAAACACAGTTTAGAAAAAGCCACCTGGCTTTGATTTCTGGTGTGTTTCACCTTGAAACATTTGTTTTAATGAGAGAACATGTGTCTTCTGTGTGTGAAAAAGAAGTAATGGAACCAATCCCCTTAGGAGAGAGCTTAAGTTAGAATATCCCAGTGCTGGTATTTCTGCTTCCAGTAACAGTCCCTCCTTGACCATTTCCTCTCCCCACCAGCACTGGGGACACTACTCAATAGTAGCCTGGTGGGTGACATTGCAGCTGAACCCCATATCTGCAGCTGGAAGACAGGGTGGGAGAGGGACATAGATCCAGGCACAAATACTGTGCAAGAGAGCAAACCATTGAGCGCAAGCCAGGGCCCACCTGGAGGTGAAAGTCCATCTGTCCTCAGAGGTAGAGCCAAGAAAGATGGCGGGTTGGTGGTGGAACTTGCCCTAATATCATGCGGACACTGCTCAGCATGGCAGCACAGCCACTGGACATCAGTCAGGTGAAACAGAACAAAAGAAGTGTGGGGGGTAAAATGGTTTTGGGAAATGTCCTGCTGAATCCCCCCAAGGTCACCTGCAGGCAGGCTTAACTTGTAACTCCAGTGTGCCTGGGGCAGGGGTGGAGAACGGGTAGGGGAGGACTCATTGAGCCTCCCAGCTCAGAAAACCATCTCTTGCCATGTTCTACCCGGAGAGACTCCAACCAGGTCTTGAAAGAGGGTCTTAGTGGCAGTGTCCAGAGGTGAGCCACAGAGGAGGACACCACTTGACCTAACTGGCATCTCGACATTCGAAGATCCCTCTTTCGTTTGCTGGGCCGCCCTCCCTCCCAGAGATAGTCGGTAGACACAGCTGTACCCTCTCCTCCTGTCTAGCCCAGCAGCACCCCCTCACCTTCCACTCCAGACCCAGAAGCTTATGTCCTCATCAGCAAAACTGAAGGCTCCTTAACCCAATTTTGAAGCACCTATTCCATCTCAGGAAGCAGGAAGACTCGCAGAGAACCTCCAAACTTGCACCCTCTCTTCAACCCCCAGAATAGTAACCTGGGGAAGGATGTGCTTGAGACCATGGAGGTTTGACTAGTGATGTCTGCCAGGGCAACACAAAGAGGTGGAATCAGCACTTGATGCTTTGATGAGGGAACTATTGGAAGGTCACAGTTGGGATCTTGGGAGAACTATGCTGGGGGCAGGGACAGCCGTGTACCTGTAGGGTGTGAGGAACATGCTGGGAGCCTGCAGAAATGATGCCCTGGATGGGCTGCTTCAAGAGGTGTGGTCATGGGTTCACCTCCTGGTCATTCCAGCTTCCACCTCTGTCTCACACCATCATCTGTGTGTCTCTTACAAGGATACTTGTTGGATTCAGAACCCACTGGATACAACCAGGTTGATCTCATGTCCAGATCCTTCAGTGGTATCTGCAAAGACGTCTTCCTAACTGGTCACAGGATATTATCCTCTGTGGTTTGGGCAGGGGCCAGGGGTGCTGGTGACACTCAACCCCCTACTTCTACCTTCTACATCTGATTTTAACTCCTTGGGGGTGGAGTCATCCAGGTGGAGTGGAACCATCTCTCCCCAAGGCCACCCTGGCTTGTGTGTGTGCAGTATTTAATTGGTTCCACAAAAACATTAGCATCACTGCTTTGGGAAAATCATATCTCTTTGGTGAGCCCTGGTTTTCATTCCCAAACTGAAGCAGTGGGGCCTGGGAAGTGTCTAAACAGCCTCTAGTGGCCAAGGAGGTAGTAGCTCAGTGGTGTAGAGCTAAGGACCCATAAATGTTTCAAGTTCATTTCGTGGTGCTCTGGTTCTCTCTCTCCATCTCTCTCTCTCTGACTCATTAATAAAGACATCTTAAACATAGCTTATAGCTTCATTTTTTTCTTTCTAAGAAATATTTATATATTTTGGACAGAAACAGAAATTGAGAGGGAAAGGAGAGATAGGGAGAGAGAGAAAGAGAGACACCTGCAGCATTGCTTCACTGCTCATGAAGCTACCCCTCCCCCCCGCAGGCGGGAGCTGGATCCTTGTACACGGGAGCACCACTGCCTGGCCCTTCATTTTTTTTTTTTCTCTACCACTGAAATCTCTTTGTGCTGTCACCAGGTGACTGACACTGTGCCTTCCATTTCTGAGCTCCAGCCTGCTTGCCTGTAGCTAGGGGTCAAGGGCAGAGTCACAGATGTTTCCAAGCTCTGCTGACTACAGGGGGCTATGTTCAGTGGCCTTTGAATAATAAAGAATGAATGGCTCAAGGAGAAGGGGGTGACGTGTAAGTCTTCCTCTCAGGACCCAAGGCCCGCAGTTGGGGACATGGTCTGTGGTGACATTTAAACTCAGGAGTCCAGAGTTTCCAATTGCCAAGTGATACTTGAATTGTTCCAGGAGGCAGGGCCTCCTTGCTAATTGCCTTTTAATTGGAATGGCTTGATTCGATTATAGAAGCCTACACCATCTTTGCAGGGCTTGTTAAAACATGTATTAAGTCCCAAAGATTGCAACATGCCGCTGTGTAATTATGTAAACAGTTGAGTAAATGGAGTGGTTTACAGGCAGCCGCGGGGGAGGCTTAGCGGCCTTGATCGGTGACAGGTGAATTTATTATTTTTAAGGAAACACACACACACACACACACACACACACACACACACACACATGCCCCCTAACCCCACCCGCCTGGCTTTGTCATTTGCACCTTCTGTGTAAACCCCTTCCCCCAGCTCCACCCCTGCCTCCAGCCTCCATGAAATCCGTTCTGATTCCAAGCGATATTTTTGTGGCCTGGGTTTGTATGAATTTCCCATCACCACCAAAGAAAATCAAAATGCTCCATATCTCTACAATGCTTAGGTTTCTCCACAGCCCCCCCCCCCCGAAAAAAAAGGAAAGAAGAGAAAAAAGGAAGGAAGGAAGGAAAAAGAAGGAAGGGAAAAAAAGAGAACCCCCTGCATTAAACATACATTCAACTATAGCTTTAAAATAGGAATGGAACCACCTTAAAAGTCCCTGCCATTTTAATGAAAGTGTCCATTAAGTTGACTGAGGCTGAAAGAGTAATTTTCCTCAGAACCGCCATCCCTCCCTTCCCAATGGAGCCGCAGTGCCCGCCACAGATCTTTCCCCCCTTTACTTCAGAAATAAATGAAACATTGATCAGGGCTGTCACCGAAACACTGCCTCTTCTTGTCCATCGCCTGCTTGACCCTGGCCTCTTACAAGGAGATGGGTCCCACAATCATGATTTCCTCATGGCCCCTAGAAAATAGAAGGCACAAATGGGCTGGTGAATTATGTGCTTCCAGTGGTTCTGAAGGGAAGCATTTACTGAGGGAGAAAATTGTTTTAATCTTATAACAACCAAGGAGGAGAGTTTGTAAAAACACGAGACACCTACACATACACTTGATTTTGTTGCATAGGAACATTTCTACCCACAAATGGAACTGATGCTTGCTGGGGTGGGTGGGTGGTTCGGGGCTGGGGCTGGGAGGTGCAGGCTGGGGAGTGGGGGCAGGTGGTGGGTAGTGAGTCCACAGAGTAGTCAGCAGGGAATCTCAAGGAGGCAGGTCCAGTTCAGGATGCAGCCCCTTCTGGACCTGGGGAGGCGGGCTGCAGGTACCCCAAGTTTAGTTCTCTGGGGCAAACCCTCAAATCCTACAAGAGTCTGGTGATAGCACTGTCCAAATCTGACTTTACAATAACTTCAGGGCTCGGGTTCTCCTTACTAAGGGGGGTGTTCTTTGTAGAACACAGTCCAGCTATGAGTTTAGGGTCCATGGTGGTACCCCAAAAATAATCTGACCAGAAAAATAAAAGCTATATTGTCAGCAAGCAAGACATAGAAATGGATAGGAAGAAGGGCTGAGAGATTTCTCACAGGGTAGAACATCCACCTTGCTTGGTACAAGATCCAGGTTTTGACCCATGGGACCCTTCCTTCCTTCCTTCCTTCCTTCCTTCCTTCCTTCCTTCCTTCCTTCCTTCCTTCCTTCCAGGAAACAACCAGGACGTAACTCTGGCACATGTGATGCTGTGGACCAGACTCGGACCTCATGATTGTGGGCCCAGCATTTTACCCACAGTACCACTTCCTAGTTTGCTGCTTTCGTTGCGTTTGTTTCCATGACCATAGAACTTCCCTCAAGGAGGGGAACCTGGGAAGTCTCATTCTTCAGAAGATTTTGATTTTCATTCAGTCAAGTGAGTTCTGGGAAGATGTCTCTGTGCACTCAGTAGTTTCATTAGCTCCAGCTCAAAGGGACCCTTATGCCAAGGTGGTGTATTTTGGACTGGCCTGCCCTGATGCATGCTTCTCAAGTTCTCTGTGATCACGCTTTGGCTTCTACCCCAAGTGTAAGCTCTTAATTACAGTAAACCCTGAAATAATACACACTGACACCTTACTGGCTTTTTGTCTTTTCTCATGTGGAGCTATGAGATGGACCCAGACCTTCATGACATGTAATGCCATTGAGTATGCCCCCGGCCCAATTTCCACTCCTTATTTCATTTCAAAGATAATAGATAGGGGTCCAAGGTGGTACACTTGGCTGAGTGCACATGTTACAGTGTGTAAGTACCCAGTTAAGACTGATTCCCACCTGCATGGGGAAAGCTTCACAGGTAGTGAAGCAGTGCTGCAGGTGTCTCTCTCTTTCTGTTCTTCTCTGTCTTCTCCTTCCCTCTTGATTTTTCTCTACCTCTGCCTCTATACAATGACAAATAAATAAAATATTAAAACAGATAAATAACAGGAGAAGGGGGGCAAGACACCTCAGCACTGTTCCACCATCATAGAGATCCCTCCTCCCCATGCTACCCATGGTCCTCCCATGAGGTTCTGGGGGCATGAACCAGGAACACACACACACACACACACACACACACACGAAAGTGTGAGATAATTTTCACCACTTGACTTTGAAAAACTTGGATTCACAGTCCAATTGCTAACAGAGTGCAACCAATGAAATGTCACCAGTGAGTGTGTTCTTCCCCTAAAGTCAAGTCTCTTGGCTAATTGCCACAGCGTAGGGATCAAAGCTGGAAGTTTGATGTAAGTCAAACACAAATACCTAACCAACCCTTATTTGGGTGTCACCAGCTTTTGCTCGAACACTTCTTTTTCCTTTTGGTGAATGGTTCTAAGAAATTATATCACAATGGGGGCTGGGTGGTGGCACACCGGTTAAATGCATGTATCACATGCTCAAGGACCCAGGTTAAGGCCCCCGCTCTACACCTGCAGCAGGGTCACTTCACAAGTGGTGAAGCAGGTCTGCAGGTGTCTATCTTCCTTTCTGCTTATTTCCCCCTCCCCTTTCAGTTTCTCTCTGTCCCGGCAAATAAAATAAAAAGAAAAAAAGATGGAAAAAATGGCCTCTGGTGTCGGGAGCCATAATGACACTGCACATCACGCCCCTAAGATGGCGCCGGCCACGTGGTGGCTAAACCAGTAAAGTGGTAAACAACTTTGCGGAAGTTGGACGATCCAACTGAACAGACTGCGTGCTGTACACGTGAACTGTTTTATGATTGGTAGAAGGCTGCATGATCTATGAATGCTGCATGCTTGCTTAATGCCCATTGGCTGACTATATAACAGTGAAAGGTACTTAAGGTGGCCATAAGAAGGAAATAAAAGGAATTGAGGAAGAAGACTCTGGTGTCCATGTCGTTGTTGCGGGCCGACAGTGACAAGTGGTGCCGAAACCCAGGAATCTCAAAACGGTCCATGAGTAAACCGAAAGCTAGTCAAACAGACTAGGGAGCTGAGAGAAGTGCAGGATTGTGATCACAGGTTAAGCTGCTTTGAAGCAGGGAGTCGCCATGGGAGGCTTTCAGTCAAGCCAGCGCATGGAGGGAACTATTAAGAAATTACTGAAGAGTAATGGGACCCCCGTTAAGACGGGGACCGTTAGGACTTTCATGTCCACGGTAGAAGAGGTCGCTCCATGGTTCCTGGAAGAGGGACTTCTTACCGTCCCGCAATGGGAGCACCTTGGAGAAGTTTTCAGAAAGATAGAGGACAAGGAGGGGCCCCTGAGGCCGGGAACTTTGGGATTGTGGACCCTGATCAAATCCTGTCTAGTAAAGAGGGGAGAATCAGCAGACGCCTGTGTGGATCCCGGAAAGGCTGACCCGTGCTGTGACGCATAAAGATGACTCCCCCGCGTGCCCTGCTGATCATGATGATGGTGATGACGACAGCCAGGGCACAAACGCGAACCCTGTGGAGTCTGGCCCGCGCGTGGCCATTCCCCCTGCCAGTGACCAATGAGTCCAAAATCCTGCCAGCCTTCCAGTCCACAAATGCCTCCACGGGACTTCCTACAGTGCCTTTCGACCCGGCCACAGGATACTTCAATACCACGGACTTTCTGCTCCAAGGGACTGTCTGCTTTCAAGCCCCCGGGGTCTCGGCAGACTCTGTCAGACCCTGTGTCATGCTTTTAATCAGACCTGGGACATTTCTCCAATAGCTCTGGGTGCCCCTGGGCAGTCACAATGACTTCTGCCACTGTCCTGCGGGTCTGCCCTCGTCGGGTGTGCAACTCCACCTTGCAGATTCCTGACCTTTAGCAACAGCTCTTTTGGAGGATATAACTACTCCTTTGGCAACCCCACGCAGGGTGCCCCAGTCAACCCTTGGCAAGTGTGGCTGTTCTGCACCCTGGGCAGGGGTTGCTCAGACATTTCCCCTTTCTCCTTTGTGTGGGGGGCTATGTGGAAAAACTGCACCTATTCTTATACTCCCGGAGAGACGTTTGAAACTAATGTTTCTCCTTCTGAATGCAATGCTACATTGAACTTCCCCCCTACACCTGTATGTATACAGCCCCCCGTTCATGTTCATTGTTCATGCTTCGGTTAATACCACTCGGCTGCCTTGTAAGTCAGGGAGATGTAACCTGACACAATGTTGGAACGGTATGGGCACAGCTGTAGTGGCCAGGGTACCCACTTATCTCCCTGTACCCACTAAGATAGAGGAAGGAGAGTTAGAGATTTTGCTCCGCCCCAGGCGAGATTTTTGCATCACAGCGGCAATTGTTGCTGCCATTGCCTTATCTGCCACCGCCGCCACGGCGGCAGGCATTTCCCTAGCTACCAGCATACCTACTGCAGAAGCTCTAAATAATCTCACCGCATCCACAGCCGAGGCCTTACAAACCAATCTAGCTGTTGTTCAACACCTCAGAGCAGGTATCATGATTGTGAACCAAAGGGTAGACCTTCTCCAAGAGTCAGTTGAGCAAATAGAGGGTATGCT
This sequence comes from Erinaceus europaeus, assembly GCF_950295315.1. Taxonomy (NCBI): domain Eukaryota; kingdom Metazoa; phylum Chordata; class Mammalia; order Eulipotyphla; family Erinaceidae; genus Erinaceus; species Erinaceus europaeus. Next base: position 10,891,214 of record NC_080175.1, read on the forward strand.
GGCTGCTCATTGCGTGCGGAGCATGCCTGGAGTGTGTGTCACCAGTACGGCATGGGTCAGTAACAGTCTGGCAGCTGATCACTCCAGGCGATTATCCCTGATGCTCAATGGCACCTGGTCTGCTGAGTTTGACACGCTGACCAAGACCATGAGACGCCAAATTTTCTCCACTAATACCACCAAAGTGCAGATTGCCACAGCAAAAGAGTTTGCCGCTTATGTGCTCTCGGCAGTCTCCCACCTAAAAGAATGAGCTGGAGTAGGGTCCTTGGGACAGTGCTTATGGGTGCCATCATCCTGGGCCTTTACTGTCTGTGTCGTCTCAGAGCACAGGCTCGAGTCGAACGACAAATTATGGTCCAGGCCATGTTGGCTATCCAAGGTGGAGAGACCCCTCAAATCTGGCTAAGCATGCTGAACCAGTAGCCAAAGACGGGTAAGTTCCCTGGGGTTCCTATACCAACCTAAGACAGGTGGCGTGCCAAGCTGCCCGGCCACTGAAGACGGGTAAGGGTACAAACAGTCTGGGACAACCTAAGACAGGCATGGTCCCCTGCTCATTTTATTATATATAAACGGGGGAGCTGTCGGGAGCCATAATGACACTGCACATCACGCCCCTAAGATGGCGCCGGCCACGTGGTGGCTAAACCAGTAAAGTGGTAAACAACTTTGCGGAAGTTGGACGATCCGACTTCACAGACTGCGTGCTGTACACGTGAACTGTTTTATGATTGGTAGAAGGCTGCATGATCTATGAATGCTGCATGCTTGCTTAATGCCCATTGGCTGACTATGTAACAGTGAAAGGTACTTAAAGTGGCCATAAGAAGGAAATAAAGGGAATTGAGGAAGAAGACTCTGGTGTCCGTGTCATTGTTGTGGGCCGACAGCGACACTCTGGGAGTGGTGGATTTGTAGTGCAGGCACCAAACCCAAGCAATAATCCTGGTGGCAAGAAAAAAAGAAAATGAAAAAAAAAAAAAAGAAATTGTGTCACATGTAGATTTACCACGAGTATTTTAAACTTCTTGCTTACTAGGTGTGGTTAGAAGAAACAAAGTTCCACTCTTCTGTGTCATTTACTTCAGTTGGGATTGAATCCTTCTAAATTGCAGTGATGGTGGGAATGTCTGAATCCTAATCAATCCAGTGCAAAAAAACAGGTGCGGTTTTGGTACCAAGAGTTCTCTTTCTCCTCCCCTGCCTGCCCCCCACACTTCCTCTGATTCTCCCTTCTCGTTCTATGTTTCTTGGCAGAGCAGGAACCTCACACATACTCAATTTCATCTCTTCCCAGGCCAACCGTTTCATTCAGATAGAGGGAGAGAGACAGACACCACAGGACACCTGTGGGGTGACGATCTGGAGTTTCCTGTCCTGACTCTCCCAGATGGTGTTGGTGACAGTTGGGGTTCACTCTGCCTTTCCTTCCAGCATCCTCAGTACAGGGGTGCTTGCCTAAGCTCTGGAGCCACAGCTTTCTGTTGCTTCTTAACACAATGCCCCCCACCCCACCACCACCACTATGAGCTTTGAACATGAGTATTCAGACCTAATAAACCTCAGCTGAGCACAGCTGAAAACTTGGTGGGAAACTAATCTTGGAAAAGTAAAACATGTCATCTCATTCTATTAGGTTTTTGTTTGTTTGTTTGTTTTAGAAAAGGGGAAGTTCCCTTAGAACCCAGCCACTAGGAGTGCCTCAGATCTTAATGAATGGAACAGAGCAGCAGATCAGAAACAGGATGGATTCCTGTCATTTTAGTGTAAACTACATCAAGCCTTTCCAAAATGCTGGGCCTGGCATAGCTGGCTTATTTATCCAGTAGAATTTAATGGTGATTCTTTTCTCTGAAACAGACAAAAAAAAAAAAAAAGACAAGAGCATCAGAAGAGCCGATTGCAGATAGTGTCCTGGACAAGGAAAGGTGGTGGAAACATGGTTTCTGAAACACCTCCCTCTCTTTCTCCCCTGCCCCCACCACCAGTTCTCATGCAAGTGGAGACAAAAATAAGACCTTCCCAAGGCTATGGGCTTTGGTAAAACTCTCCCTCCATCACCCCAGGTCTTCCCAAGTGCTTTCATTTAAATGGAGAACGTGTTGGTGAAGCCCTCTGACCAGCCAATCCCAGAGCTGCAAAGCAGAGCATCTTTGAGTGTCTTGGCATCCTCTGGCCTCTCCCCCATGAGGGCAGAATGAGAAACCTTGCAGGGGTGCCCAGTGGGTATAGCAGGAGGGGGTGGCAAAGCAGGAAAGTGGTGGGTGTCCCCTGAAAACTGGCCTCAGTTTCCATGAGTGAGTGTCATGATTTCCTGCCAAGCCAAGACCTCTGCTCTTGGAACACAGAGGTGCAGAGAATGAACCCACTTTAGCCCTTTCATGACAGTGTCTCATTTTAAAGTGATGCTGTGGAAAACTCACCCAGTGACAGCTGGCCTGGAGTAGGACTTGGCAGCTCTGAGAGCTGGGTGAGGGAAGCGTGTGACTGGGGGGGGGGGAGATAGACTAGTACTGAAATCACAGAACCCCCCCCCACACACCATACCACACCATACCACACACACACATTCATTTCCCCAAGGGCAGCAGCTGCCTTACTTTTACTTTCTGGGAGAAGTGGTTGGTGTTCTGTCCTCTTCCACTGTGAGCATGTGAGAGGAGACATGAGCCATTGTAGAAGAAAGTGGCTCTCCTTGTGGCTCTCTTCTACCCTGGGGGAAATACACATCAAACTAGACACAGCAACAAAAAGACTTCCCTGCCCACCAAGCCCTTTGCCCATGAGATGTTGATGTGTCCAGTGGAGAGTCATGTTTACCTGTGTTTCTTTTTTTAAAAAAAAAACTTTTAAAATTTAATTTAATTTTGTTATTTTATTTATTTTTTTTATTTAAGAAAGGATTAATGAACAAAACCATAGGGTAGGAGGGGGACAATCCTTCAGCTTCATCACTCGGGTGACACCTTTCCTTTCATAGTACACTCTAATTCCATCTCAGGTGGTTCACTTTCTAACAAAGTCCCAAAACCTAGATATACACCAGTTTCTGTGAGAGAGAGCATATATTCACATGTATCCGTAAACTACAGCAAAATATATACCTGAAAGCAGAAGTACACTAGAGTTCGCAGTGAGTACCTCCCTAACACTTCCTCTCCACTATTCCAACCTTTGGGTCCATGATTGCTCAACAATTTGTTTGGCTTCATATGTTAACTCTCTTTTCAGTCACCAGGTTCCAGATGCCATTACCTGTGTTTCTGTGTATCTGCAAGACTGGCCAGCCCAAAATACGTTCTCATGCGCTCTCTCTCTCTCTCTCTCTCTTTCTCTCTCTCTCCCCCACCAGGTTTATTGCTGAAGTTTTATGCCTCCACAATGCCACTGTTCCAGGAGGCTAATTATTTGATAGAGGGAGAGAGCTAGAGAAGGAAAGAGAGTGGGAGAGAGAATCGGGAAGAAGAAGAGACATCTGCAGCACTGCCCTGCTATGTGTGAAGCTTCCTTTATGCAGGGTGGAGACTGGGGGATTGAACCTACCAGACCCTTCTTCTTCTAGCGTTTGCCCTTCTTCCGTAGCCAGTCCACAGCGTCAGGTTGAGCCTGACGTCAAGTTTCGAGACCTCCTTTGAATCTGGAGAGGTGGCAGTCGTTGACTATGTGGGTCATAGTCTGTCTGGAGCCGCAGGGGCAGTTCGGGTCGTCTCTGGCTCCCCAGCGATGGAACATAGCGGCGCACCGGCCATGGCCTGTTCCATAGCGATTGAGGAGGGCCCGATCATGACGTGCTAGGTCAAAGCCGGGTTGACGCTCGCAGGGGTCTGTGATGAGGTGTTTGTTCTTTACCTCAGCTGACTGCCAACTCTGTTTCCAAGAGTCTGGAACAGAGAAGTTCAGTGTAGGTGTAGGGGACCAGATTGGATGATGAGACGTCAAGCGTTGAACAGGGTGGGCGAAGATAGACCCTCATACATGGTAACTTCCCAGCTCCTCATTGAATATTTCTTGACCAGAAGGAAGGAGGCCACTCTTCCCTTAGCTGAGAGCACTGTCTCTAACTTAGGCAACTGGAAGCAGAGGTGATAGGTCTGCTCCCCCTCAAGAGCTAATTGTCTATAGAGGACAGACAGACAAAACACAGACCATCTACAGGATGGAGAAGGCAGGGACCCTGTGCAGGGCAGTAGTTTCTAAGTCAGGCTGGAGACTTTAGCTCCAGATTCAGGCTGGTGGCCTTGGAAGGGACTGACATGATCAGGTCTCTGTCTGTAAGAGGTGTGTGTGTGGTGTGTGTGTGTGTCCATCCCCACACAGTATCACTAGGAAGCTAGGATCTGCACTCACATCTCCTGCCTCCATGTGACATTCTGTCTATCTCTTTTTTGAAATTTTATTGGTGATTTAATAATGATTAACAAGATTGTAGGATAACAGGAGCACAGTTCCACACGGTCGTCTTCACCAGAGTTCCATATCCTGTCCGATCCATTAGAAGTTTTGCTAGTCTTTATCCCTCTGGGAGTATGGACCAAAATTCTTTTGGGGGTGCAAAAGTCTGTCTTCTGTAATTACTTCTCTGCTAAGCATGGACGTTGGCAGGCCAACCCTTACTCCCAGCCTGTCTATATCTTTCCCTAGTGGGCTAGGGCTTCGGGGGGGGGGGGAGAGAATGATGCTCCAGGACACATTGGTGAGGTCGTCTTTCCAGGATGGTGTCCTCTGCAGCTTAGTGGCTGAAAGATGGCAAGATGTAAAGCAGGAAAGATTGTTTAATAAACACTTGGCTTAACTTTTTTGGATTTTAAAGCAAAGCCTAGAGCTGGGAGCTCACCTGGTAGAGTGTGTGAGACCCTGGGTTTGAGCCCTGGCACCAAATGGGAGCACCATGGGCAGCACAGGAATGCTCCATGTATGGGGCAGTGATGACCTCTCCTGGTGTCTCCTCCTCTCCTGATTTATTTAAAGCCTGCTGTCCCCAGCATCCAGCCTACAGAGGGAGGTGCTGGGTCCTCTCTCCTTGGTACCTCTGCTGTGGGATGTGTCCCACTCACACAGGTGATTCATTCACAGCACACAACTGACAGACTATTCCAGAGAACTACTTGTGGAATTCCTGGTCAGTGACCACAGCCCACCCAGACTCCTGAGGGGGGCACTGCCAGCTGCCCTGCCACCAGCCACTCAGGTTATCAGATGAAGATAAGGCAGGCTGTTGAGTGCTGGCACTAAGAGTATGCCAGAGCTCCCTCTGGTGGCTGTAGGCAGTCAGTGCCAGTAGCTAGCTCTAGTTTGGAAGAAATGGTTAAAAATGCACCTGTCTGGGTGGGTTTTTACTTCTGTGGGGGGGGGGGGTTTCCTTCCAAGATCTCACAGAGAGATCTCAAGAAGCAGGAGCAGTCATTCATGGAACATAAAATTATTGCAGTAGAGAGGCCCCCAAGTATTCTGTCATCTTTGAAGAAGGAAGGAAAACTGGGTAGTTAGGGTTTGAAAATGACACATTGGAAGTTGTCACTGTGCAAACAACCCTCAGATAGCCTAAGATTCTATTCTCATTAAATGATAAAGGTCCCCTCTTTTAACAAATCATAAAGGTCCCTGTCAGCTCTGAAGCCATGTTTTATACCCCACATGGTGGGCAGGACTTAAGGTTCACTGCTAAGAGGGTCGGATAGGCTGCCCAAACCCCAAGTATTTGTCTTATGCCTCAGCTGGATATTGCTGAGTAGGGCTGATGAATCTCAAGGTTGAGAAAAATCACTTCAGTCATCAACACAGCTTTATCTAGAGAAGTCCAGAGGGATACCCACAGGACATCCTGAGCTGGGATCGTGTCCAGTGTGTGACCCCATACTGATCTCCCCGAGTATTTATTCATAAAATTATGCATTACATCAAAATAATGAGGAATATTAAAGATGTTTTTTAAATTTTTATTATCTTTATTTATTGGATAGAGACAGAAATTGAGAGGGAAGGGAGTGATAGAGAGGGTGAGGGAAAGAGAGACACCTGCAGCACTGCTTCACCACTTATGAAGCTTTCCCCCTGCAGCTGGAGACTGGGGGCATGAACCTGGGACCTTGCGTGTTGGTATACTTCTAGTTCTGCTTTTGGGATCCCTTCTGTTACATTGCTTGGCCTTGTGGTCTGTTTACATGGTCATTCTGTTACATTAGTTTGGTCTCACTCCCCCTGCCTCCCAGAGATTTTGGTTTAGTCCTTGCCTTTTTGCACTTCTTCCTTCACCCTGCCCCATATAGGATATACTTCCTTAGTTCCTGATTCTTCCGCTGGAGGAGAGAGAAGCAGGGCAGAATTGGGTTGTGATTAGATTAGATTAGTTTTTTGAACCGTTCGCTCGTGAATAAAGAAATACTGCTTCTCTGCTCAGCCTTGTGTCCCTGGTCATCTGTCTCCTGCTGGGAAGCTAGCCCGGCATACTGGCGCCCTGAACTTTGACTGACACTTGCACATTGTAACATGTGCGCTCAACCAGGTGCACCACCACCTGGCCCTAAAGATGTTTTTTAAGTGAAACAATTTGTGTAACTATGCAGGCACAAATAACAAGTGGTTATACATCAAATAGATGAAGATCAGAATACATTTCCAAGGGGGGAAACATCAGAGTAAGTGTGCTTAAAACTGCCACTGTCCAAAAGTCATTATGTCAGGTACATTCTTTTGATGCCATAAGAAAATAAGTTTATTCCAGTTGTCCCATGCACAATCTCCAGACCTTTAGGGCAGCAGCCAGACATCAGAGTTATGGGTGATGGCTACGGCAATACCCCCTCTACTGGCCTGTGGGTTATTAAAATCTCTGATATATCCAGACTTTGACCTAGAGTAGGATTCTTGGAGTAACAAAGCACTGTCTGAAAAACAGGCCACATGGTGTTATTAGTCAAAGGAATGTACCTGGCAGACAGACAACGTGTAGTTTGCAAACGCAGATGTAAAGGCAATAATCAGTAGGATTTCTTTCTATTCTTTTTTCCTCCAGGGTTATTACTGGGGTTTGGTGCCCGCACTACAAATCCAATTCTCCTGGCAGCCATTTTTTTCCATTTTATTTTATAGGACAGAGAAGTTGAGAGTGGAGAGGAAGACAGAGAGGGAGAGAGGAAGACAGACACCTGCAGACCTGCTTCACCACTTGTGAAGCGACCCCCCTGCAGGTGGGGAGCTGGGGGCTCAAACTGGGATCCTTGCACTTTGTACTATATGCATGTAACCTGGTACGCCACCGCCCTACCCCCACGATTCTAATAATTCTAGTATCAGAAAGTCTTGGATAAGACACCTGAAGCAGGTCTGCAGGTGTCTGTCTTTCTCTCCCCCTCTCTGTCTTCCCCTCCTCTCTCCGTTTCTCTCTGTCCTATCCAACAACAAAGACATGAACAACAACAACAATAACTACAACAACAAGGGCAACAATAAAAAACAAGGGCAACAAAAGGGAAAATAAATATTTTTTAAAATCTGAAAAAAATAACAAGAATGAAACATCTTCAACAGTCAAGGTCATACCTGGAGGGCTCTTTTTCTGTGTTAAAGGGTTATGATTTTTGAAATAAAGTTTTTGGGACATGGGGTTACTGTACTCACTCTTTGTACTCATGTCAGCTTTGGGTATGGGTTTGTCTTCTACAGAGATGGTAGGAGAGAGTGTGGGTGTGTGGCAGGACCAGCATGGGGGTCCACAGTTTCTTGGCAGTAAACCTTCCAGGCAGAGAAAGGTAACTTTGAGAGTTTTGATTGGGTTGCTGTTTCTCAAATTTTAATCACTAAAGTAGAAAATATGATAATGACAAATTCAACTGTGATCAAACATCAGGGACTGTTCAGAGTGTTCCAAGGGATGTATTTGGTGGAACCAGGGCCTTAGGGATACGCTGGCCACTCCAGTCCCCTTCTGCACTCAGGTGGATAAATGAAAGGAGGAGGCAGGGAGATGAGGGGGAGGAAAGAGACTGCATAGACCACAGCACAGAACTTCCCTTCACCGTATGATGTTGGGTTCTGACCTGGGTCAAGGGCATGGCAATGCAGACACCCTACCAGTGAGTATCTTTGGTCCCTGCAAGGGAGGGAAGGAAGGAGGGAGGGAAAGAGGGAGAAGTCAGAGCACCACTCTGGCATATATGGCACTGGGGACTGAACCAGGAACCTCAAGCATGCAAATCCAGCACTCTGTGTTTTGAACTATTTCCCTAGACTACATCTCTCTCTCTCTTTTAATTTAAGCACCATCTCTCTGTTGCCTTAGTTAGACCCATACATTTTGCTGTTGTATCTTCTTTAATGTTCAAGTCTAAATATCTTCTTCTTGGTTGTCATTTCTTCTTTGGCCAACGGAATATTTAAAAGCACTTCTCTTAATTCCAAATGCATGGGTTTTAAAAATAATATCTTTCTGCTGTTGATTTATGGTTATGAATTATAGCCAGATAACATGACCCCAATGATTTCAGTCACTTGAAATTTGTTAGACTTTGCTCTGCTCAAGTTGAGTGTCTTTCCCACCTTTCTGTATTATTAAGCTTAGCTTCTGTTGTGACTCTTTTTCTTTTACTTTTTTTTTTTTTACTAGAGTACTGCTCAGCTCTGGCTTATGGATGGTGGTGCAGGGGATTGAATTTGGGACTTTGGAGCGTCAGGCATAAGAGTCTCTTTGTTTAACTATTATGCTATCTCCCCTCCCTTCCCGTCCTTCTACTGTGATTCTCATAAAGAGCTAATAATTAAATTTTGTTGAAAATGTATCTGACAATCTTTACCTTTCAGCAAAAGCTCCGCATTCCTTTATGTTTATTGTAATAATTGTCGCATTAGCATTTCTCCCTTCCATTTAGCGCTGTGCATTCTCTTTCGTTTCCTGTCTTTTTCTCTGTTATCTTCTAGTCTGATGATTCCTCCTCATTTCATTTCCCTTTTCTGTTAGCCTGGATGATATATTTTCTGTTTTCATGAGTTTAGTGGTGACCCTGTCAATTACAGCGTACCCACTCAATATAGCAACTCCTCTGCCCCCCTCACGTGCAGAGAAAGAGTATGTGACTGTCCCTTGGCCCTCCCTTGCCCAGTGGTTACCTGGGTTGGAGTTTGTCCATTTATTTGCTTAGATGGCAGAGGCACATGGAAAACCAGCTTCCTGTTTCCTATGAATTCGCTTCCTGCATGCAAAATCTACTAACAATCCTCTGAGAAATAGCAACTTCCCAGAAGAATTTTGGCATCAGCATGAGCACTGTGGCAATGCTTATTGTGATATTCCCAGGAAATGCTGACCTGATCACATCTCCAAGGAACAAGTCATGACCCTGTTCATCAGCACAGGGTCACCTGAGCAGGGTATGCTCTCCTATTTGGCCTCCCTCACGAGCTTAGAAGTTACCTGGGAGGTCAGGTGGTAGCACACTTGGTAGAGAGCATATGTTACCATGTGCAGCGACCCAGGTACAAGCCCCCCTGCAGTCCCCACCTGCAGGAAGGAAGCTGCAGAAGCCGTGGAACAGTGCTGCAGGTGTCTCTCTTTCCCTTTCTCTCTCTCTCCTTCCCCCTTTCCTCTTAATTTCTATTTCTATCCAAAATAAAAGGATATAAAAGGGGGAAAAGAAATATGCCTGGGATTCTGGAGACTGAAAGGTAGTTCTGCATCAGCAGTGAAATTTGTTTGCCTAGCCTGAAGACCCACAGGCAGAGGGAGAGAGGAGCTGGCCCAGAGAGAAGGAGCGGTGAAGCGGAGGGAGCGCTGAGGTAGGGGTGGGGTTCGAGGTGGAATGAAAATGAAAAGGAGATGCCAAGCCCTTCTCAGCAGTTCTGCTCCATCTTGGGGGAAGATGGTGGGGCGGAGGCACACCTATGATGACAAGCTGAATTGGTAAAATTTAAGGACAGGGAATTACTAATTAGTAATAAGGTGGAATACTTCAGTGTATGAACTGAATAATATGTAGCTGAAAAATAATGATATAGCATTAGGCATTTGAGACGTGTGTACTCCGAGCAATTAACCTCTATTCTTCTTCTGAATCACAGTTGTGCTAATTGGCTCCTTTTGCCTCTGATGGGGCGATATTAACCTTTCTACTTTGCTCTAATGGAGCAAGGATGAGGGAAGCTGTGCTGATCTGGCTTGGAGGAAAGGCTTCCTCCCCCCTCCTCTTGAATTTTTTGTGATTTCTTCTCCCAGCGTGTCGCATTAAAAAGGCTCTGTCAGGTTTCCCTTATAAAGCCCCACAGGGGTGTAAAAGATGATTTAAACATACCACAGTTTAAAACATTAACATTTCCAACACAGCATATCTTTACTGTGCATTTATCTACAATATATTATGAAGAGAAAACAAAATCAGGCTAAAAATTATTGTTGCATGGTCCTGCTGACATAAATTTGGATACACGTCTGTAAGTTCGCCTAGAGGGGTGTTTAGCAAAACGTGAAGAAGACTCATTTATCACAACCTGGTGACTGGCCGTGTTTCTTTGACCAAGGTGCTTTTCAGGATTTATTATTCAGAATTTGAATATAGGTATTTGGGGGGAGGGTTACATTCTAATCGGGGAGAACTTCATCGTGGGCTGATTCACACACTACACTTAAAATACACAACTCGAGTGTGTACACTTCTCTTATTGAATCCTTCTTCTTGCTTGAGACTGACTGCATTTTCCCATTCTCTCCAATTCCAAACTCAAGAGCCATGCGATTGTGGGTCTGCATGCAGTTCACGGACGGCACCACAAGAAGGCGGTGTCTGCAGGACTGGCGTTCACCGCCACCTTTAGCATTGGAATGGTTGCGGGATGTCATTTCTGCCTGCCTGGCCCGCGCAGACGTGGAATTTATGGGCCTTAGCTTCCAGTTTGCGCAATTTTTTTTCCTTTAATGCCTAGAGATGGTTCAAGGGGGCTGTTTGCACAACTCTACCCACGCCCCATCTCCAAGCAGACCCCCCCAAACCCTCCTGCCCCATTGACAGCCAGCTCTTTGCACCCCACATCCACCCTCATCCCAGCTCAGCACTGAACCCAGGTGCAGGTGGAGGGAGGAGCTGTTAGTGCCGCCATACCCCACCCTGCCCTCTTTCCTTCACTTCCTGAATTGTTTCTGAAAAGGTAATTCACATTCATGACAAAAATCCAAAGGGTATGAAAGCGGGGTGGGGGTGCACGTGAAACCGAGGCACCCCGCCTCCCTCCCAACTCCCCGGTTTTCTCCCCGCTGTCCGTGAAGAGATGTTAGCAGATTCTGGAAGCACATCACATGCAGATGGTTGCATTGGATCGACCTTCTCGTGGTGCATCCCATGAGTACCCATTCATTGGGGAAACTGACGATCCTTCCTAGCTGACTGAATCCACATGGATCCCAGTCACTTTCAAAGCCAGCAACAAGTAGCTCCTGACAGCTTTCAACCTGAGGCTGTTGACTGGCTACGGAAGAAGGGCAAACGCTAGAAGAAGAATCACATGCAGACTTGCCCTAAATTCAGAAGTTACCCAGTCACATGGGAGAAGCTTCCACAGGGGTTCACAGAGGCCCCCCCCAGCCTTCTTCCCAGCCACTCTAGTCTCATCATTCCTTCCCTTTTGGGGGTGCTGGGGCTCTCTCTTGTCTTCTGCTATCTGGTCAGGGGGAAAGGGCAGTGGCTATTTTGGATGCATAGCCCGACTCAGGGGTGCAAGACTGAAGTGGAATGAATTTGCAGAAGAGGACTTGGACCCTTTTTCAGGTTCATTACTAGATAGCCATCCAGTCTGTCTGTACTCTGAACCTGTCTGTTCTGTGTCCAGTGTGAAAGCTGCAGTTTGACCGCTCCTCAAGCTTGTCCCAGGGCAGAATTACCAGGGGGACATCCTAAGAATACTGGTGCAGTATTCCACGCCCCCTATCCCAGGCTTGTTAAATTGGAAATGACCGGCAGGTGTGTGTGTGTGTGTGTGTGTGTGTGTGTGTGTGTGTGCGTGTGCGCACGTGAAAGAGGCAGACTGGGCATTGGCACCTAAAAATTGCCTCCAGATTTTACTGAGCAGGCCCAGCATGGTGGAAACCACTAAGACAGGTGAAAACACTTTTCTCTGACTTAAATGTACATTTCTTTAATTATAAATGAAATTGAGTATCTTTGTTGGCCAACCGTGATTTCTACCTTTCCTGGATTGCAGACCTTTCTGAGATTCTGACGAAGGCCCAAGATCTTCATATCCAGAGGCATGTGTCTGTGCCTGCTGACCTCCAATTTCAGGGTCACAACCCCTCCCCCCAGCTCCTCCCAGGCTTCCTGGGACCTTGAGCCCCAGTGGAGGTCCAGACCCAGGAGATTTTTCCAGTCCTTTGCCAGTTACCCTGTGCCCCAGGTCCCTAGGTCTTGGTGTGCCCTCTCCTGCCCCCCAACCCTGACAGCTGCTACTCGGACCCCTTTGTACACCACACTTTTCAACATAGCCAAGATGCTATGGGGAACTAAAGAAAAACGAAATTAGAAAACTGGAAAAACAAAACATACGTAAGTGTACATTGAAGAGTGGAATCCCCATCCTTGAATGCTAGGGCAACAAACCCCCTTTAGCCACTAAAACTGATAAATCTCCATGACTAGGCACATTGATGTCTTGCTGGTGACAATTCTGGGCCCCACCTGGTTGGCACCCTCTCCTCTGGCCCCCATTTCCCTTCACTGACCAGAAATCCAGCTCCATCCAATGTTCAGCTCCACCACCCCTGTGTTTCCCTCTCAGCTTTGTGGGAGGGTAACAGAACAGGGGGGCAGTGCATCTTGCAGGTGGATCCCAGCCCAGAAGAGGCAGGTGTCACTTCTGCTCCCATTCATTGGCCAAAGCTGGTCATGTGACCTCCCCCAGCTGCCACATGTTGGGAATCTGGGAAATGTACACTTCCTGTGTGGACCGGAACAGGAAATAGGACAGGGGTGCTCTTGGCCAGCCCCAGCCTGTTTTATAGCAGGTTGTAGCTGAACTGTGCTGAATGACACTTTCACATGGACTAGCATCACTTATCACCTGAACCGGTGCCAGTTCCTCAAACCAAATGTACATGACAGTCATGCAACTTCATTAAAGGGAAGCCACTTTTAAATGGCGGCACACGGCGCCATTAGCAGTAGAGGAGGAGGAAGTATGTATGAACCCCCATATTTCTGGCTGGGGTGTGAGTGGGGACAGACTGCAGCTGAGGAGGGTTTCCATTCACCAGGGGGGGAGGGGGCGCTGCTCCTGGATGAGGGCCCTTGGGGGACCTCACTGAAGAAGGTTTCTGAGCCCCAGGCAGAGCTCAAAATGCAGCAAGAAAGTCTTTTGCAGAACCATCATGCTGTCTCCCTGGCTCCACCTGTCAGTACACATGATATTTTAACCTACCATGTTTACAGCAATATCTGTACATGTGACGCTCCCCCACCCACCCAGTCATCTGGTTCCCTGAGATATCAGGTCCTTCTTGTTCTTCCAGAGAGACCTCTTTATTTTTCTTTTCTTTGCCTACTGAAGACTCACAACTGGGATTCCACTGTTACAGGCAGACTTTCTTTTCCTCTTCAGTCTCAGAGACAGAGAGACAGAACGGATCCCAAGATAGACACCGCAGCACTGCTCCACTCTTCATGAAACTTCCCCTGCTGTTGTGCCATTCTCAGGCAGTGCTGGGGCTTGAATCCAGGTGCTCATTATGGCAGTGTGTGCTCTAATGAACAGACTGTCATCTGGTTGAGAGACTGTATAAAGAAAACATATACCTATAACAGGATACTTCTAAATCCATATCTGCTGGCATGCCACCTCCGTTACCCTGTTACCTCGTGTTAGCTTGTTTTTTCACGAAGGAATAGATCATAGGCACCATTGGAGGGCTTTATTCTGGGGAGTGATATAAACCTATTTCTGTTTTGCAGAGGGCACCCAGACTGATTTGAGAGCATGGATGGGGCAGGAGGGGACATCTAAAGCTTGAGTGGCCATGAGGGAGCCACCAAAAAGGTCAGAGCAGGTGTTATTAACAAGATCGGGAGTCAGGGGGGCCAGTGACCTTGGAGAGGTGAGCAGCAAACCAAATGGCACCAGCAATGCCTGTGACTCCTCCCTCATAGGAATCACAGGGATTTTTTTTTTTTTTTACACCGTGTTACTCTTTTGGTAGATATTGTGTTGTTGGAAAAGTCATGGCACATTTTTGCATAGAAATCTATAGAAAAATTACCTCATGATTTTTCCAACAGCCCAGTATTTTGAAATGTCTAGTTCAAAAATAGGGTTGTTACTTGAACTTCTAGAGCTTTTGGTATTTAAGGTCTTCAAGAAGTGTACATTTTGCATGATGGTTTTCATAATATTTTGAGCCTCGTGCTGGCAGGCAACCAATTTACATTCCTTTTTTAATTTTTATTTATTTATTTTACTTATTTTTTGTCTCCAGGGTTATCACTGGGGTTTGGTGCCTGCACTATGAATCCACTGCTCCTGGAGGCTATTTTTCCATTTTTGATGCCCTTGTTGTTATTGTTATTGTTAGATAGGACAGAGAGAAATGGAGAGAGGAGGGGAAGACAGAGAGGAAGAGAGAAAGATAGATACTTGGAGACCTGCTTTATTGCTTGTGAAGCGACCCCCCTGCAGGAGGAGGTGGGCATCTGGGGGCTCAAAATGGGATCCTTGCACCGGTCCTTGCACTTCGTGCCATGTGTGTTTAACCTGCTGCTCTACCACGTGGTCCCCTAGATTCCTTCCTAAGCCTATGTATCCACTGAAAGCATTTCAGGCACTCTACAAAGAGGCATCTATAGGTTCCCATATGGCCAAGGGGTCCCTGAAATGGGGAAGTTGGGCTGTGGGGTCTCGAGTGGAAGCCTTCTCCCAGAGAGAGGCTTTGAGGTCTGTGTTCTCAGGCAGCTGAGTGTGTGGGGAGGCTGGAGGGGACTGTGGGTGATGGTGCTGGGCAGGGATGCCAGCAGGTCCCACTGTCCCTAGTCTAGTCAGCTGTCCCTCTGCCTGTGAGGGCAGACCCTGCAGATGACATCCTACCCCCTGAGGGAGAGTGAGTTTGTGTTGCAACTGCCTGTTGGGGTCACTGCCCTCCAATCAGTGCCCTGCCTTCTCTCAATAAAACTGGAACTCCTGAGGGCAGACTGGCACTGCCCATGCCCTTGATGGAACAGGCTGGCACAGCCCCTCAGTAGGCTTGTGAGAGTCTGCCCCTCACCCCTCTTCTTGGCAAGCCCTTGCCTCCCTGCTCATGTTCTCCCTTGGCCTGCAGACACCCCCCTATTCCCCTACTCCCCATCATATGGGGCTCTGTGCTGTCTCCCACACATGCCCTGCACTAGCCACTTGCTAGGACCTTCCTTACTCTCCTTTTCCTATGTGTCCATCAGGATAAGTGATGTAAAGCTTTGGGAACAAATAGCCCCTCAGATTCTGTCATGGGCTGGCTGCAATTCCGCTCTAGGCTGTGCTCACTGGAGACTGAGCCTGAGAAAACAGCTTCCCTGGTCTCCTGAGTAAGGACGCTAGAACACGGCATCTGGGCGCTGAGTGTCATCTCTCCCTCACCCCTGGCAGAGAGTCCTGTGGCCATCTCAAGAGTTCTGGGGGAGCTGGAATGAAACTCTCTCAGTGGGAGGGGGTTCCACACCCTCCCCATCCCATCCGTCTACTCCCTGTCAGGAAAGAGCTGTTCCTTCCTCAAGAATCATCAATGCTGTGGGGCTTGTCTCCCATCCAGATGATTCCTTTGGGTGCCCAAGATGTGTCTCTACATTAAATTGTGTGGAACCTTAGACATGACATTTACATTGGCAGTTGTGTGTAAACACTGGAAGTTCACCCATGACTTGCTGACTGTGATGCTGCAGAGAAACAATGGCTGCCCAAGGCTCTGGGGGTGACTCTAAAGCCACATGTTTTCTTCAGAAGCATTTTGTTACCTCACATAAGGGCAGATGAACCCTTCCACTCTGCCGTAACTTTGGAGCAAAACCAGGCCTGAGGCAGGGTCATGGGCAGCGAAGGACAGCTTCCCATCTCTGTGTTGACAGGAGGCCAAGCTTCAGTCAGAGTGCTGCTGCCTGTCATGGTTTCCTCAACACAAGAGGCTGGTTTGGAGAAGGAACTCTTGCTGAAGAAGCTGAGACTCCTAACTCTGCTGTTAGAACGCCACCTTGAGCCTGTCATGTGACTAGTCAGTGCCCATCATCCTTTTGTGAATTAGCCACCAGTGTCCGCAATGCCCTTTCCTTGGCTGTGGCCTACCCGGGCACACCTAATGATGTGGTAGGGGTGGGGCTGCTCTTGAGAGCTGGTTGCTGTACTTTCAAGAGTCTTGAGAAATGGCTGTTAAACACACTGAGAATGAAGCATTAGGGTACTACTGTGGGGTGGGGGCAGGGCAGTGCATTAAAACCAACAATAGTGACAAAAACCGAAGCCCTTTCAAGGGATTTCACTCTGATCTATTCTGGGTAATTTGCACCTGTCATTTGTCTCTAGGGACTACATGAAGGGTGTGTGTGTGTGTGTGTGTGTGTGTGTGTGTGTGAGAGAGAGAGAGAGAGAGAGAGAGATGTTAAAATTTCGGAACGGCTCCTGCCGGCCTGGCTTGCTTCACGGGCGGGTAACAGAGACGCGGAGACAATGGCTGGGCAGGGAAGCTGTATTTCTTTATTCAGGAACAACGATTCATAAACTAAACCAAACTAATCACCAAACAGAACTCTGCTGTCTCTTTGCGGTGGCGCAAGCACTCTCTCTCACTCTGGAACTCAGGAACTCTGGAACTCAGGAACCCTGAAACTCTCTTACTCTGCCACTCTCCAACTCTGGAACTCTCCAACTTTGGAACTCTTGTGGGGTTCCTTGGGGCGGGGCCAAGCAGGCCCGCGAAATTAACAGGACTGATTCAATTCTCTTGGCGGGGGAGAACTACCCAATGTAAAGCATACAACAATTCCCCCTTTTCTTTTTAACTAAATGACTACAGTATCAAGGGTGTGAGGTGAACAGAAACCTCTATCATACAGGCATTTTTTTTAAAAAGGAAACTGGCACAAACATGGAGAAACATGTAAGCAAGTTACAAGAACCAGTGTGCTGTTAAGGGAAGGCCTGAGGGGGCCATTTCTGCCTCTGTGGGCTAAACTTTATCAGCTTAAAAAAAAACATTTCTTGCCTCTGGGGGGCTACTTGCCTCAACGGGCATTTGCATGGGGGCGGGGAACGGCCTAGAGTCCCAAAGGCAGCTGGCTGCAATTTACTTACTATGAAACAAAACTTGTTATTAGCATATTTCTAATAGAGAAGGAATTTGAGACTTTTACATATCAACAACGTCTTTTAACCTTTTGTTACACCCATTCAAGATGGAGTCAGGAAAGGAAACCTCAGGCATGAGAATAATTAGCATAGCCATTGTGCGATCTACCATTTCTAATAGAGAAGGTAATGAAGAGTTTTACATATCAACAAGTCTATTTAACCTTTTGTTTAGACCAACTTAGTTAAAA